>NW_025534776.1:17500-135000 GCF_020615455.1 Coregonus clupeaformis
CTACCTTCATCTCTGTATCTGTCATTACCTCCTAGTCAGTCCCTCACCCATCTCACCTCCTGCTGTCTACCTTCATCTCTGTATCTGTCATTACCTCCTAGACCGTCCCTCACCCCATCTCACCTCCTGCTGTCTACCTTCATCTCTGTATCTGTCATTACCTCCTAGACCGTCCCTCACCCCATCTCACCTCCTGCTGTCTACCTTTATCTCTGTATCTGTCATTACCTCCCTAGACCGTCCCTCACCCCATCTCACCTCCTGCTGTCTACCTTCATCTCTGTATCTGTCATTACCTCCTAGACCGTCCCTCTCCCCATCTCACCTCCTGCTGTCTACCTTCATCTCTATATCTGTCATTACCTCCTAGACCGACCCACCGTTTGAGATTCAGTTTCATTTACATCTTTTTACATTTGTTTTTATGTTACATTTTGTCTTTTATCAACATTTGTATTATATTTGATATTGTTTTATATTTTTAGTTATGAATATTGAATATTGTGTTATATTTATATGTAATATAATATTTTAGTTAACCTATTATTATTGTTTTATATATTTTGAATTTCTATTTCTATTTTGAGTTTTATTTGACTGATTGTCGTTGTGTTTTGGGTTTGTTGTTGTTTTCCCCTCCCTCTTCCTGGTTTGTATTTAGACCCCTCCCCCTCCCCAGCAGAGCCACACCCTCCTTCTTCGTAGACACGCCCCTGTCCCTCCCCTGCCTCGTTACCACAGCGACCGGCCATCGCTCCCACATGCTCCCTCTGACTCTTCCTCCTCATCCTCCTCATCCTCCTCTCACCCAAACCACGCCTCTCTTCTCCTCCTTTGGCTATCTCCCCGCTCCTCCCTCTCCCCTCCTCACCTCTCCACTTCTCCTTTCTCCAGTCCTCCTCCTCTCCCCTCTCCTCCTCTTTCTACGAGTCTGGAGCAGCCAAGCCTGCCAGGTATCCAGCTAAAACTCAAGCTTGTAATAAATCATATAGTCAATACTATTTTCAAACATATGAATGCTCTGATCGATACATCATATTACTATAGTATTACTGTGGTATTCCCATCACTGTGGTTAGTGCTAGTAGTAGTATTATTAGTATTATTTGTAGTATTGTTAATAGTCATAATGGTGGTTGTATTACTACCATTAAGTTAGTAGCATAGTTAGTGTTGACCATTCTGTTGTTGTTGTTTTAGTACTAATACTAGTTATAGATGTAGTAGTAGTAGTATAGTATTAGTATTATTTGTAGTATTGTTAATAGTCATAATGTAGTAGTATGTAATAGTAGTGCTTGTGGTGGTTTTAGTATTAGTTCTAGTCTACAGATTATAGATTGGGTATGCATGGCCTGTGCTGTCTCCACTCCATCTCTGTCTGCCAATCTATCTTGTCCTATTTCTATGTATCACAACACGTACTGAATGGAAGGACTTAGGTTTGGTGTGTAGGTGGGGTAAGGTGGGGTTGTATGTTGGTGTGTAGGTGGGGTAAGGTAGGGTTGTGTGGAGGTGTGTAGGTGGGGTAAGGTAGGGTTGTATGTTGGTGTGTAGGTGGGGTAAGGTAGGGTTGTATGTTGGTGTGTAGGTGGGGTAAGGTGGGGTTGTATGTTGGTGTGTAGGTGGGGTAAGGTAGGGTTGTATGTTGGTGTGTAGGTGGGGTAAGGTAAGGGTTGTATGTTGGTGTGTGTAGGTAGGGTAAGGTAGGGTTGGATGTTGGTGTGTAGGTGGGGTAAGGTGGGGTTGTATGTTGGTGTGTAGGTGGGGTAAGGTAGGGTTGTATGTTGGTGTGTAGGTGGGGTAAGGTGGGGTTGTATGTTGGTGTGTAGGTGGGGTAAGGTAGGGTTGTATGTTGGTGTGTAGGTGGGGTTGTATGTTGGTGTGTAGGTGGGGTAAGGTAGGGTTGTATGTTGGTGTGTGTAGGTGGGGTAAGGTGGGGTTGTATGTTGGTGTGTGTAGGTGGGGTAAGGTGGGGTTGTATGTTGGTGTGTGTAGGTGGGGTAAGGTAGGGTTGTATGTTGGTGTGTAGGTGGGGTAAGGTAGGGTTGTATGTTGGTGTGTGTAGGTGGGGTAAGGTAGGGTTGTATGTTGGTGTGTAGGTGGGGTAAGGTGGGGTTGTATGTTGGTGTGTGTAGGTGGGGTAAGGTAGGGTTGTATGTTGGTGTGTAGGTGGGGTAAGGTAGGGTTGTATGTTGGTGTGTAGGTGGGGTAAGGTAGGGTTGTATGTTGGTGTGTAGGTGGGGTAAGGTAGGGTTGTATGTTGGTGTGTGTAGGTGGGGTAAGGTAGGGTTGTATGTTGGTGTGTAGGTGGGGTAAGGTAGGGTTGTATGTTGGTGTGTAGGTGGGGGTAGGTAGGTTGTATGTTGGTGTGTAGGTGGGGGTAAGGTAGGGTTGTATGTTGGTGTGTAGGTGAGGTAAGGTGGGGTTGTATGTTGGTGTGTAGGTGGGGTAAGGTGGGGTTGTATGTTGGTGTGTGTAGGTGTGTCCAGCCCCAGTGAGTGTCAGCAGGGTAAAGTGGTAATAAAGGTGTGTATGTGTGTTTTTGTGTTTGTGTGTGTGTGTGTGCATATGTATGTGTGTATGTGTGTGTCTGTGTGTTTTTGTGTTTTTATGTGTGTGTGTGCATATGTATGTGTGTATGTGTGTGTCTGTGTGTTTTTGTGTGTGTGTGTCTGTGTGTTTTTGTGTGTGTGTGTGTGTATGTATGTGTGTGTCTGTGTGTTTTTGTGTGTGTGTGTGTGTGTGTATGTCAGGTTCTCGGAGCTCTGAGGCCAGTCCCCACGGCTCTCCCACCTTAGGCCAGCAGGGCGGCGCCAGCGGGGGACGCTCTGGGTGCTTCGGAAGCCTCGCAGGTACGAGGGTGTATTGGTGTGTGTGTTGGTGTGTGTGTGCGTGTGTTGGTGTGTGTTTGGTGTGTGTTTGGTGTGTGTTTGGTGTGTGTATTGGTGTGTGTATTGGTGTGTGTGTTGGTGTGTGTTTGGTGTGTGTGTTGGTGTGTGTGTGTGTGTGTTGGTGTGTGTATTGGTGTGTGTTGGTGTGTGTGTTGGTGTGTGTATTGGTGTGTGTATTGGTGTGTGTATTGGTGTGTGTTTGGTGTGTTTGGTGTGTGTTTGGTGTGTGTATTGGTGTGTGTGTTGGTGTGTGTTTGGTGTGTGTTTGGTGTGTGTGTTGGTGTGTGTATTGGTGTGTATTGGTGTGTGTTGTGTGTGTTTGGTGTGTGTATTGGTGTGTGTGTTGGTGTGTGTTTGGTGTGTGTTTGGTGTGTGTGTTGGTGTGTGTATTGGTGTGTGTATTGGTGTGTGTATTGGTGTGTTTGTGTGTGTGTGTTGGTGTGTGTATTGGTGTGTTTGTGTGTGTGTTGGTGTTGGTGTGTGTTTGGTGTGTGTTTGGTGTGTTGTTGTGTGTCGTTGTGTTGGTGTGTGTATTGGTGTGTATATTGGTGTGTGTGTTGGTGTGTGTTGGTGTGTGTTGGTGTGTGTATTGGTGTGTGTATTGGTGTGTGTTTGGTGTGTGTGTATTGGTGTGTGTTTGGTGTGTGTGTGTGTGTGTTGGTGTGTGTTTGGTGTGTGTTTGGTGTGTGTGTGTCGTTGTGTTGGTGTGTGTATTGGTGTGTGTATTGGTGTGTGTTTGGTGTGTGTTTGGTGTGTGTGTTGGTGTGTGTATTGGTGTGTGTATTGGTGTGTGTATTGGTGTGTGTATTGGTGTGTGTTTGGTGTGTATTTGTGTGTGTATTGGTGTGTGTGTGTATTTGTGTGTGTGTATTTGTGTGTGTATTGGTGTGTGTGTATTGGTGTGTGTGTTGGTGTGTGTGTATTGGTGTGTGTGTGTATTTGTGTGTGTATTGGTGTGTGTGTGCGTGTATTGGTGTGTGTATTGGTGTGTGTGTGCTGTGTGTGTGCTGTTGTACAGATGCATTATGGAATACACTGCCTGCAGAAAGTGTTCATACCCCTTGACTTATTATACATTTCTGTTACATCCTGAATTCAGAATAGATGAAATAGGTTTTTTTTCTCACACATCTACACACAATACTCCATAATGACAAAAAAAACATTTTTTTAGAAATGTTAGCAAATGTATTGAACATGAAATACAGAAATATCTTATTTATATAAGTATTCACACCCCCTTATTCAATACATGTTAGAATCACCTTTGGCAGCGATTACAGCCGTGAGTCTCTCTGGGTAAGTCTCTAAGAGCTTTGAACACCTGGATTGGACAATATTTGCCCATTATTCTGTTCAAAATTCTTCAAGCTCTGTCAAGTTGGTTGTTGATCATTGCTAGACAGCCATTTCCAAGTCTTGCTGTATATTTTCAAGCAGATTTAAGTCAAAACTGTAACTAGGCCACTCAGGAACATTCACTGTCTTCTTGGTGAGCAACTCCAGTGTAGATTTGGCCTTGTGTTTTAGGTTATTGTCCGGCTGAAAGGTGAATTCATCTCCCAGTGTCTGGTGGAAAGCAGACTGAACCATGTTTTCCTCTAGGATTTTTCCTGTGCTTAGCTACATTCCATTAATTTTTTTATCCTGAAAAACTCCCGACTCCTTAACGATTACAAGCATACCCATAACATGATGCAGCCACCACTATTCTTGAAAATATGGAGAGTGGTACTCAGGAATGTGTTGTATTGGATTTGCCCCAAACATAACACTTTGTATTCAGGACAAAAAGTAAATTGCTTTGCCACATTTTTTACAGTATTACTTTAGTGCCTAGTTGCAAACTAGGAATATTTTTATTCTGTACATGCTTCCTTCTTTTCACTCTGTCAATTATGTTAGTATTGTGGAGTAACTACAATGTTGTTGATCCATCCTCAGTTCTCCTATTACAGCCATTAAACTCTGTAACTGTTTTAAAGTCACCATTGGCCTCATGGTGAAATACCTGAGCAGTTTCCTTCCTCTCTGGCAACTGAGTTAGGAAGGACGCCTGTATCTTTGTAGTGACTGGGTGTATTGATACACCATCCAAAGTGTAATTAATAACTTCACCATGCTCAAATGAATATTCAATGTCTGCTTTTTTTATTTCTTTACCCATCTACCAATAGGAGCCCTTCGTGAGGCGTTGGAAAACCAGCCTGGTGTTTGTGGTTGAATCTGTGTTTGAAATTCACTGCTCGACCGAGGGACCTTACAGATAACTGTATGTGTGGGGTACAGAGATGAGGTAGCCATGTTAAATACTATTATTGCACACAGAGGGAGTTCATGCAACTTATTATGTGACTTGTAAAGCACATTTTTACTCCAGAACTTATTTAGGCTTGCCATAACAAAGGGGTTGAATACTTATTGACTCAAGACATTTCAGCTTTTCATTTTGAATGAATTAGTCAAACATTTGGAATAACATCATTCCACTTTGACATTATGGGGTATTGTGCGTAGGCCAGTGACCTTTATTTTTTATTTTATCCAGTTTAAATTCAGGCTGTAACAAATCAAAATGTGGAAAAAGTCAAAGGGTGTGAATACTTTCTGGAAGGCGCTGTATGTCTGTGCCTCTGTGCGTAATATATTATATTGATGTTGATCATTTCATCATAACAATCAGAAATAACAGAGGTCTTAGAATAGAACCCTGAGGAACACCACATTCTATCTATCTATTCCTAGAATAGAACCTGAGGAACACCACATTCTATCTATCTATTCTTAGAATAGATCCCTGAGAAACACCACATTCTATCTATCTATTCCTAGAATAGAACCCGAGGAACACCTACATTCTATCTATCTATTCCTAGAATAGAACCCTGAGGAACACCACATTCTATCTATCTATTCCTAGAATAGAACCCTGAGGAACACCACATTCTATCTATCTATTCCTAGAATAGAACCCTGAGGAACACCACATTCTATCTATCTATTCCTAGAATAGAACCCTGAGTAACACCACATTCTATCTATCTATTCCTAGAATAGGAACCCTGAGGAACACCACATTCTATCTATCTATTCCTAGAATAGAACCCTGAGGAACACCACATTCTATCTATCTATTCCTAGAATAGAACCCTGAGGAACACCACATTCTATCTATCTATTCCTAGAATAGAGACCTGAGGAACACCACATTCTATCTATCTATTCCTAGAATAGAACCCTGAGGAACACCCCATTCTATCTAAAACTGTGTACCTGTGTGTACCTGTGTGCAGGTGGTGACCGTAGCAGCAGCGTGGGTAGCCTGGGTAGTGTTCGCTCGGCAGCGTCCAGAGTTCTGGAAATACCCAACACGCCCTGAATACGCCTCCTCCTCCTCCGCCCGCCGCGGCACACGCTACTAACACGCCACCTAGCAGTCTGAACACACACGGCCTCAACGTTCCCGGGCTGCATGCACAGGCGGAGGGGAGTCAAGGTGGGGGATGGCTGTTAGTGTGTGTGTGTCACTTGGTGAAATGATTCTACAGATTAACTAAGTCTGTCTCTTGTGTGTGTGTGTGTGTTTCAGGAGTGTGTGTGTGTGTGTTTGTGTGTGTGTGTTTGTGTGTGTGTGTGTTACAGGAGTGTGTGTGTGTGTGTTTGTGTGTGTGTGTTTTAGGAGTGTGTGTGTGTGTTTGTGAGTGTGTGTGTGTGTGTTTCGGAGTGTGTGTGTGTGTTTGTGTGTGTGTGTTTGTGTGTGTGTGTGTGTTTGTGTGTGTGTGTTTTAGGAGTGTGTGTGTGTGTGTTTCAGGAGTGTGTGTGTGTGTGTTTCAGGAGTGTGTGTGTGTGTTTGTGTGTGTGTTTGTGTGTGTGTGTGTGTTTGTGTGTGTGTGTTTTAGGAGTGTGTGTGTGTGTTTCAGGAGTGTGTGTGTGTGTTTGTGTGTGTGTGTTTGTGTGTGTGTGTGTGTTTGTGTGTGTGTGTTTTAGAGTGTGTGTGTGTGTTTCAGAGTGTGTGTGTGTGTGTTTTTAGGAGTGTGTGTCTGTGTTTCAGTGAGTGTGTGTGTGTGTGTGTTTGTGTGTGTGTTTCGGAGTGTGTGTGTGTTTCAAGTGTGTTTGTGTGTGTGCTAACTTGTTCTTCAACTCTGATTCACAGATTGACTAAGCCTTTCTCTTGTGCATGTGTGGTGTGTGTGTCCGTGTGTGGTGTGTTTGTGTGTGTGTGGTGTGTGTGTGGTGTGTGTGTGTGTTTGTTTGTGTGTGGTGTGTTTGTTTGTGTGTGGTGTGTGTGTTTGTTTGTGTGTGTGTGTTTGTTTGTGTGTGGTGTTTGTGTGTGTTTGTTTGTGTGTGTGTGTTTGTTTGTGGGTGGTGTGTGTGTGTGTGTTTGTTTGTGAGTGGTGTGTGTGTGTGTTTGTTTGTGTGTGTGTGTGTTTGTTTGTGTGTGGTGTGTGTGTGTGTGTGGTGTGTGTGTGTGTGTGTGTGTGGTGTGTGGTGTGTGTGTGTGTGTGGTGTGTGTGGTGTGTGTGTTTAGCTCCTAGCCACGGTGATGTCCCAGTCAATAAAGGCAAAGGGAACATCTGTTGGAGCAGTCCAGGTCTGTGGAGCAGCGGTGCAGAAGGTAACCAGAATAATATCATTATTATAATAACAACAACAATAATAATATTATTAACAGTAACTGACTGTCTAACTGACTGACTGACTGACTGTTTTTCTGACGGACTGACTATCTAACTGACTATCTAACTGACTATCTAACTGACTGACTGACTATCTAACTGACTGACTATCTGACTGACTTTCTGACTGACTGACTTTCTGACTGACTGTCTGACTGACTGGATGACTATCTAACTGACTGACTGACTTTCTAACTGACTGACTATCTGACCGACTTTCGACTGACTGACTTTCTGGCTGACTGTCTGACTGACTGACTGACTTTCTGACTGACTGACTTTCTGACTGACTATCTAACTGACTGACCGACTTTCTAACTGACTGACTATCTGACTGACTTTCTAACTGACTGACTATCTGACTGACTTTCTGACTGACTGTCTGACTGACTGACTGACTTTCTAACTGACTGACTATCTGACTGACTTTCTAACTGACTGACTATCTGACTGACTTTCTAACTGACTGACTATCTGACTGACTTTCTGACTGACTGACTTTCTGACTGACTGTCTGACTGACTGACTTTCTGACTGACTGACTTTCTGACTGACTATCTAACTGACTGACTGACTTTCTAACTGACTGACTATCTGACTGACTTTCTAACTGACTGACTATCTGACTGAATTTCTGACTGACTGTCTGAGATGACTGACTGACTTTCTAACTGACTGACTATCTGACTGACTTTCCTAACTGACTGACTATCTGACTGACTGACTGTCTGACTGACTGTCTGACTGACTGACTTTCTGACTGACTGACTTTCTGACTGACTGTCTGACTGACTGACTGACTTTCTGACTGACTGACTTTCTGACTGACTATCTAACTGACTGACTGACTTTCTAACTGACTGACTATCTGACTGACTTTCTAACTGACTGACCGACTTTCTAACTGACTGACTATCAGACTGACTTTCTGACTGACTGACTTTCTGACTGACTGTCTGACTGACTGACTGACTGACTATCTAACTGACTGACTGACTTTCTAACTGACTGACTATCTGACTGACTTTCTGACTGACTGACTTTCTGACTGACTGACTGTCTGACTGACTGACTGACTATCTAACTGACTGACTGACTTTCTAACTGACTGACTATCCGACTGACTTTCTAACTGACTGACTATCTGACTGACTTTCTGACTGACTGACTTTCTGACTGACTATCTAACTGACTGACCGACTTTCTAACTGACTGACTATCTGACTGACTTTCTAACTGACTGACTATCTGACTGACTTTCTGACTGACTGTCTGACTGACTGACTGACTTTCTAACTGACCGACTATCTGACTGACTTTCTAACTGACTGACTATCTGACCGACTTTCTAACTGACTGACTATCTGACTGACTTTCTGACTGACTGACTTTCTGACTGACTGTCTGACCGACTGACTTTCTGACCGACTGACTTTCTGACTGACTATCTAACTGACTGACTGACTTTCTAACTGACTGACTATCTGACTGACTTTCTAACTGACTGACTATCTGACTGAATTTCTGACTGACTGTCTGAGATGACTGACTGACTTTCTAACTGACTGACTATCTGACTGACTTTCTAACTGACTGACTATCTGACTGACTGACTGTCTGACTGACTGTCTGACTGACTGACTTTCTGACTGACTGACTTTCTGACTGACTGTCTGACTGACTGACTGACTTTCTGACTGACTGACTTTCTGACTGACTATCTAACTGACTGACTGACTTTCTAACTGACTGACTATCTGACTGACTTTCTAACTGACTGACCGACTTTCTAACTGACCGACTATCAGACTGACTTTCTGACTGACTGACTTTCTGACTGACTGTCTGACTGACTGACTGACTGACTATCTAACTGACTGACTGACTTTCTAACTGACTGACTATCTGACTGACTTTCTGACTGACTGACTTTCTGACTGACTGACTGTCTGACTGACTGACTATCTAACTGACTGACTGACTTTCTAACTGACTGACTATCTGACTGACTTTCTAACTGACTGACTATCTGACTGACTTTCTGACTGACTGACTTTCTGACTGACTGTCTGACCGACTGACTGTCTGACTGACTGACTGACTTTCTGACTGGCTGACTTTCTGACTGACTGTCTGACTGACTGACTGACTTTCTGACTGGCTGACTTTCTGACTGACTGTCTGACTGACTGACTGACTTTCTGACTGGCTGACTTTCTGACCGACTATCTAACTGACTGACTATCTGACTGACTTTCCTAACTGGCTGACTTTCTGACTGGCTGACTTTCTGACCGACTATCTAACTGACTGACCGACTTTCTAACTGACTGACTGACTGACTTTCTGACTGACTGTCTGACTAACTGACTGACTTTCTGACTGTCTGACTGACTGACTTTCTGACTGACTGTCTGACTGACTGACTTTCTGACTGTCTGACTATCTGACTGACTTTCTAACTGACTGACTATCTGACTGACTTTCTGACTGACTGTCTGACTGACTGACTGACTTTCTAACTGACTGACTATCTGACTGACTTTCTAACTGACTGACTATCTGACTGACTTTCTGACTGACTGACTTTCTGACTGACTGACTGTCTGACTGACTGACTGACTATCTAACTGACTGACTGACTTTCTAACTGACTGACTATCTGACTGACTTTCTGACTGACTGACTTTCTGACTGACTGTCTGACTGACTGACTGTCTGACTGACTGACTGACTTTCTGACTGGCTGACTTTCTGACTGACTGTCTGACTGACTGACTGACTTTCTGACTGGCTGACTTTCTGACTGACTGTCTGACTGACTGACTGACTTTCTGACTGGCTGACTTTCTGACTGACTATCTAACTGACTGACTATCTGACTGACTTTCTAACTGGCTGACTTTCTGACTGGCTGACTTTCTGACTGACTATCTAACTGACTGACCGACTTTCTAACTGACTGACTGACTGACTTTCTGACTGACTGTCTGACTAACTGACTGACTTTCTGACTGTCTGACTGACTGACTTTCTGACTGACTGTCTGACTGACTGACTGACTTTCTGACTGTCTGACTATCTGACTGACTTTCTAACTGACTGACTATCTGACTGACTTTCTGACTGACTGTCTGACTGACTGACTGACTTTCTAACTGACTGACTATCTGACTGACTTTCTAACTGACTGACTATCTGACTGACTTTCTGACTGACTGACTTTCTGACTGACTGACTGTCTGACTGACTGACTGACTATCTAACTGACTGACTGACTTTCTAACTGACTGACTATCTGACTGACTTTCTAACTGACTGACTATCTGACTGACTTTCTGACTGACTGACTTTCTGACTGACTGTCTGACTGACTGACTGTCTGACTGACTGAAAGACTTTCTGACTGGCTGACTTTCTGACTGACTGTCTGACTGACTGACTGACTTTCTGACTGGCTGACTTTCTGACTGACTGTCTGACTGACTGACTGACTTTCTGACTGGCTGACTTTCTGACTGACTATCTAACTGACTGACTATCTGACTGACTTTCTAACTGGCTGACTTTCTGACTGGCTGACTTTCTGACTGACTATCTAACTGACTGACCGACTTTCTAACTGACTGACTGACTGACTTTCTGACTGACTGTCTGACTAACTGACTGACTTTCTGACTGTCTGACTGACTGACTTTCTGACTGACTGTCTGACTGACTGACTGACTTTCTGACTGTCTGACTATCTGACTGACTTTCTAACTGACTGACTATCTGACTGACTTTCTGACTGACTGACTATATGACTGACTTTCTAACTGACTGACTATCTGACTGACTTTCTGACTGACTGTCTGACTGACTGACTGACTTTCTAACTGACTGACTATCTGACTGACTTTCTAACTGACTGACTATCTGACTGACTTTCTAACTGACTGACTATCTGACTGACTTTCTGACTGACTGACTTTCTGACTGACTGTCTGACTGACTGACTTTCTGACTGACTGACTTTCTGACTGACTATCTAACTGACTGACTGACTTTCTAACTGACTGACTATCTGACTGACTTTCTAACTGACTGACTATCTGACTGACTGACTGACTTTCTAACTGACTGACTATCTGACTGACTGACTGACTGACTGTCTGACTGACTGACTTTCTGACTGACTGACTTTCTGACTGACTGTCTGACTGACTGACTGACTTTCTGACTGACTGACTTTCTGACTGACTATCTAACTGACTGACTGACTTTCTAACTGACTGACTATCTGACTGACTTTCTAACTGACTGACCGACTTTCTAACTGACTGACTATCAGACTGACTTTCTGACTGACTGACTTTCTGACTGACTGTCTGACTGACTGACTGACTGACTATCTAACTGACTGACTGACTTTCTAACTGACTGACTATCTGACTGACTTTCTGACTGACTGACTTTCTGACTGACTGACTGTCTGACTGACTGACTGACTATCTAACTGACTGACTGACTTTCTAACTGTCTGACTATCTGACTGACTTTCTAACTGGCTGACTATCTGACTGACTTTCTGACTGACTGTCTGACTGACTGACTGACTTTCTAACTGACTGACTATCTGACTGACTTTCTAACTGACTGACTATCTGACTGACTTTCTGACTGACTGTCTGACTGACTGACTGACTTTCTAACTGACTGACTATCGACTGACTTTCTAACTGACTGACTATCTGACTGACTTTCTAACTGACTGACTATCTGACTGACTTTCTGACCGACTGACTTTCTGACTGACTGTCTGACTGACTGACTTTCTGACTGACTGACTTTCTGACTGACTATCTAACTGACTGACTGACTTTCTAACTGACTGACTATCTGACTGACTTTCTAACTGACTGACTATCTGACTGAATTTCTGACTGACTGTCTGAGATGACTGACTGACTTTCTAACTGACTGACTATCTGACTGACTTTCTAACTGACTGACTATCTGACTGACTGACTGACTGACTGTCTGACTGACTGACTTTCTGACTGACTGACTTTCTGACTCATTGTCTGACTGACTGACTGACTTTCTGACTGACTGACTTTCTGACTGACTATCTAACTGACTGACTGACTTTCTAACTGACTGACTATCTGACTGACTGTCTAACTGACTGACCGACTTTCTAACTGACTGACTATCAGACTGACTTTCTGACTGACTGACTTTCTGACTGACTGTCTGACTGACTGACTGACTGACTATCTAACTGACTGACTGACTTTCTAACTGACTGACTATCTGACTGACTTTCTGACTGACTGACTTTCTGACTGACTGACTGTCTGACTGACTGACTGACTGACTGACTATCTAACTGACTGACTGACTTTCTAACTGACTGACTATCTGACTGACTTTCTAACTGACTGACTATCTGACTGACTTTCTGACTGACTGACTTTCTGACTGACTGTCTGACTGACTGACTGTCTGACTGACTGACTGACTTTCTGACTGGCTGACTTTCTGACTGACTGTCTGACTGACTGACTGACTTTCTGACTGGCTGACTTTCTGACTGACTGTCTGACTGACTGACTGACTTTCTGACTGGCTGACTTTCTGACTGACTATCTAACTGACTGACTATCTGACTGACTTTCTAACTGGCTGACTTTCTGACTGGCTGACTTTCTGACTGACTATCTAACTGACTGACCGACTTTCTAACTGACTGACTGACTGACTTTCTGACTGACTGTCTGACTAACTGACTGACTTTCTGACTGTCTGACTGACTGACTTTCTGACTGACTGACTTTCTGACTGACTTTCTGACTGACTGACTGTCTGACTGACTGACTGACTATCTAACTGACTGACTGACTTTCTAACTGACTGACTATCTGACTGACTTTCTAACTGACTGACTATCTGACTGACTTTCTGACTGACTGACTTTCTGACTGACTGTCTGACTGACTGACTGTCTGACTGACTGACTGACTTTCTGACTGGCTGACTTTCTGACTGACTGTCTGACTGACTGACTGACTTTCTGACTGGCTGACTTTCTGACTGACTGTCTGACTGACTGACTGACTTTCTGACTGGCTGACTTTCTGACTGACTATCTAACTGACTGACTATCTGACTGACTTTCTAACTGGCTGACTTTCTGACTGGCTGACTTTCTGACTGACTATCTAACTGACTGACCGACTTTCTAACTGACTGACTGACTGACTTTCTGACTGACTGTCTGACTAACTGACTGACTTTCTGACTGTCTGACTGACTGACTTTCTGACTGACTGTCTGACTGACTGACTGACTTTCTGACTGTCTGACTATCTGACTGACTTTCTAACTGACTGACTATCTG
The DNA here is from genome assembly GCF_020615455.1 of Coregonus clupeaformis. Lineage (NCBI taxonomy): Eukaryota > Metazoa > Chordata > Actinopteri > Salmoniformes > Salmonidae > Coregonus > Coregonus clupeaformis. The sequence continues at coordinate 31,456 of NW_025534776.1, forward strand.
ACTGACTTTCTGACTGACTGTCTGACTGACTGACTGACTTTCTAACTGACTGACTATATGACTGACTTTCTAACTGACTGACTATCTGACTGACTTTCTGACTGACTGTCTGACTGACTGACTGACTTTCTAACTGACTGACTATCTGACTGACTTTCTAACTGACTGACTATCTGACTGACTTTCTAACTGACTGACTATCTGACTGACTTTCTGACTGACTGACTTTCTAACTGACTGTCTGACTGACTGACTTTCTGACCGACTGACTTTCTGACTGACTATCTAACTGACTGACTGACTTTCTAACTGACTGACTATCTGACTGACTTTCTAACTGACTGACTATCTGACTGACTGACTGACTTTCTAACTGACTGACTATCTGACTGACTGACTGACTGTCTGACTGACTGACTTTCTGACTGACTGACTTTCTGACTGACTGTCTGACTGACTGACTGACTTTCTGACTGACTGACTTTCTGACTGACTATCTAACTGACTGACTGACTTTCTAACTGACTGACTATCTGACTGACTTTCTAACTGACTGACCGACTTTCTAACTGACTGACTATCAGACTGACTTTCTGACTGACTTTCTGACTGACTGTCTGACTGACTGACTGACTATCTAACTGACTGACTGACTTTCTAACTGACTGACTATCTGACTGACTTTCTGACTGACTGACTTTCTGACTGACTGACTGTACTGACTGACTATCTAACTGACTGACTGACTTTCTAACTGTCTGACTATCTGACTGACTTTCTAACTGACTGACTATCTGACTGACTTTCTGACTGACTGTCTGACTTTCTAACTGACTGACTATCTGACTGACTTTCTAACTGACTGACTATCTGACTGACTTTCTGACTGACTGTCTGACTGACTGACTGACTTTCTAACTGACTGACTATCTGACTGACTTTCTAACTGACTGACTATCTGACTGACTTTCTAACTGACTGACTATCTGACTGACTTTCTGACTGACTGACTTTCTGACTGACTGTCTGACTGACTGACTTTCTGACTGACTGACTTTCTGACTGACTATCTAACTGACTGACTGACTTTCTAACTGACTGACTATCTGACTGACTTTCTAACTGACTGACTATCTGACTGAATTTCTGACTGACTGTCTGAGATGACTGACTGACTTTCTAACTGACTGACTATCTGACTGACTTTCTAACTGACTGACTATCTGACTGACTGACTGACTGACTGTCTGACTGACTGACTTTCTGACTGACTGACTTTCTGACTCATTGTCTGACTGACTGACTGACTTTCTGACTGACTGACTTTCTGACTGACTATCTAACTGACTGACTGACTTTCTAACTGACTGACTATCTGACTGACTGTCTAACTGACTGACCACTTTCTAACTGACTGACTATCAGACTGACTTTCTGACTGACCGACTTTCTGACTGACTGTCTGACTGACTGACTGACTGACTATCTAACTGACTGACTGACTTTCTAACTGACTGACTATCTGACTGACTTTCTGACTGACTGACTTTCTGACTGACTGACTGTCTGACCCGACTGACTGACTATCTAACTGACTGACTGACTTTCTAACTGACTGACTATCTGACTGACTTTCTAACTGACTGACTATCTGACTGACTTTCTGACTGACTGACTTTCTGACTGACTGTCTGACTGACTGACTGTCTGACTGACTGACTGACTTTCTGACTGGCTGACTTTCTGACTGACTGTCTGACTGACTGACTGACTTTCTGACTGGCTGACTTTCTGACTGACTGTCTGACTGACTGACTGACTTTCTGACTGGCTGACTTTCTGACTGACTATCTAACTGACTGACTATCTGACTGACTTTCTAACTGGCTGACTTTCTGACTGGCTGACTTTCTGACTGACTATCTAACTGACTGATTGACTTTCTAACTGACTGACTGACTGACTTTCTGACTGACTGTCTGACTAACTGACTGACTTTCTGACTGTCTGACTGACTGACTTTCTGACTGACTGTCTGACTGACTGACTGACTTTCTGACTGTCTGACTATCTGACTGACTTTCTAACTGACTGACTATCTGACTGACTTTCTGACTGACTGTCTGACTGACTGACTGACTTTCTAACTGACTGACTATCTGACTGACTTTCTAACTGACTGACTATCTGACTGACTTTCTAACTGACTGACTATCTGACTGACTTTCTGACTGACTGACTTTCTGACTGACTGTCTGACTGACTGACTTTCTGACTGACTGACTTTCTGACTGACTGTCTGACTGACTGACTGACTTTCTGACTGACTGACTTTCTGACTGACTATCTAACTGACTGACTGACTGACTTTCTAAAAAACTGAATATCTGACTGACTTTCTAACTGACTGACTATCTGACTGACTTTCTGACTGACTGTCTGACTGACTGACTGACTTTCTAACTGACTGACTATCTGACTGACTTTCTAACTGACTGAATATCTGACTGACTGACTGTCTGACTGACGGTCTGACTGACTGACTGTCTGACTGACTGACTTTCTGACTGACTGTATGACTGACTGACTAACTTTCTGACTGACTGACTATCTGACTGACTATCTAACTGACTGACTGACTTTCTAACTGACTGACTATCTGACTTTCTGACTGACTTGCTGACTGACTGACTATCTGACTGACTTTCTAACTGACTGACTATCTGACTGACTTTCTAACTGACTGACTATCTGACTGACTTTCTGACTGACTGACTTTCTGACTGACTGTCTGACTGACTGACTTTCTGACTGACTGACTTTCTGACTGACTGTCTGACTGACTGACTGACTTTCTGACTGACTGACTTTCTGACTGACTATCTAACTGACTGACTGACTGACTTTCTAAAAAACTGACTATCTGACTGACTTTCTAACTGACTGACTATCTGACTGACTTTCTGACTGACTGTCTGACTGACTGACTGACTTTCTAACTGACTGACTATCTGACTGACTTTCTAACTGACTGACTATCTGACTGACTGACTGTCTGACTGACGGTCTGACTGACTGACTGTCTGACTGACTGACTTTCTGACTGACTGTCTGACTGACTGACTAACTTTCTGACTGACTGACTATCTGACTGACTATCTAACTGACTGACTGACTTTCTAACTGACTGACTATCTGACTTTCTGACTGACTTGCTGACTGACCGTCTAACTGTCTGACTATCTGACTGACTTTCTAACTGACTGACTGTCTGACTGACTGACTTTCTAACTGACTGACTTTCTAACGGACTGACTATCTGACTGACTGACTGTCTGACTGACTATCTGACTGACTATCTAACTGACTGACTTTCTATCTGACTGACTTTCTAACTGACTGACTGTCTGACTGACTGACTTTCTAACTGACTGACTTTCTAACGGACTGACTATCTAACTGACTGACTATCTGACTGTCTTTCTGACTTTCTGACTGACTGACTTTCTGACTGACTTTCTAACTGACTGACTATCTGACTATCTGACTGACTATCTGACTGACTGACTGACTTTCTGACTGACTGACTTTCTGACTGACTGTCTGACTGACTGACTGACTTTCTAACTGATTGACTATCTGACTGACTTTCTAACTGACTGACTATCTGACTGACTATCTGACTGACTTTGACTTTCTAACTGACTGTCTAACTATCTGACTGACTATCTGACTGACTGACTGACTTTCTGACTGACTTTCTGACTGACTGTCTGACTGACTGACTGACTTTCTAACCGACTGACTATCTGACCGACTTTCTAACTGACTGACTATCTGACTGACTATCTGACCGACTTTGACTTTCTAACTGACTGTCTAACTGTCTGGCTATCTGACTGACTGACTGTCTGACTGACTTTCTGACTTTCTAACTGACTGACTTTCTAACGGACTGACTATCTGCTGACTGACGACCTCTGACTGTTACTGACTGCTGACAACGAGAGACTATCGACTGACTAATGTCTGACTGACTTCTAAGGATGACTATTGACTGAAAGATTAAGATAAACGACTGATATCTGACTGACTGACTGACTTTTTATGACTGACTGACTGTCTGACTGACCGACTGACTTTCTAACCGACTGACTATCTGACTGACTTTCTAACTGACTGACTATCTGACTGACTATCTGACCGACTTTGACTTTCTAACTGACTGTCTAACTGTCTGACTATCTGACTGACTGACTGTCTGACTGACTTTCTGACTTTCTAACTGACTGACTTTCTAACGGACTGACTATCTGACTGACTGACTGTCTGACTGACTTTCTAACTGACTGACTATCTGACTGACTGACTGTCTGACTGACTTTCTAACGGACTGACTATCTGACTGACTGACTTTCTGACTGACTTTCTAACTGACTGACTATCTGACTGTCTTTCTGACTTTCTGACTGACTTTCTAACTGACTGACTATCTGACTGACTTTCTATCTGACTGACTATCTGACTGTCTTTCTGACTTTCTGACTGACTGACTTTCTGACTGACTTTCTAACTGACTGACTATCTGACTATCTGACTGACTATCTGACTGACTGACTGACTTTCTGACTGACTGACTTTCTAACTGACTGTCTGACTGACTGACTGACTTTCTAACTGACTGACTATCTGACTGACTTTCTAACTGACTGACTATCTGACTGACTATCTGACCGACTTTGACTTTCTAACTGACTGTCTAAATGTCTGACTATCTGACTGACTTTCTGACTTTCTGACTGACTGTCTAACTGTCTGACTATCCGACTGACTTTCCAACTGACTGACTATCTGACTGACTTTCTAACTGACTGACTATTTGACTGACTTTCTGACTGACTGACTTTCTATCTGACTGACTATCTGACTGTCTTTCTGACTTTCTGACTGACTGACTTTCTGACTGACTTTCTGACTTTCTAACTGACTGTCTAACTGTCTGACTGACAGACTTTCTAACTGACTGACTTTCTAACGGACTGACTATCTGACTGACTGACTGTCTGACTGACTTTCTAACTGACTGACTATCTGACTGTCTTTCTGACTTTCTGACTCACTTTCTAACTGACTGACTATCTGACTGACTGACTGTCTGACTGACTTTCTATCTGACTGACTATCTGACTGTCTTTCTGACTTTCTGACTGACTGACTTTCTAACTGACTGACTATATGACTATCTGACAGACTATCTGACTGACTGACTGACTTTCTGACTGACTGACTTTCTGACTGACTGTCTGACTGACTGACTGACTTTCTAACTGACTGACTATCTGACTGACTTTCTAACTGACTGACTATCTGACTGACTATCTGACCGACTTTGACTTTCTAACTGACTGTCTAACTGTCTGACTATCTGACTGACTTTCTGACTTTCTGACTGACTGTCTAACTGTCTGAATATCTGACTGACTTTTTGACTGACTGTCTGACTGACTGACTTTCTAATTGACTGACTATCTGACTGACTTTCTAACTGACTGACTATCTGACTGACTTTCTAACTGACTGACTATCTGACTGACTTTCTGACTGACTGACTTTCTGACTGACTGACTGACTGACTTTCTGACTGACTGTCTGACTGACTGACTGACTTTCTAACTGACTGACTATCTGACTGACTATCTGACTGACTTTCTGACTGACTGACTTTCTGACTGACTATCTAACTGACTGACTGACTTTCTAACTGACTGACTATCTGACTGACTTTCTAACTGACTGACTATCTAACTGACTTTTTGACTGACTGTCTGACTGACAGACTTTCTTATTGACTGACTATCTGACTGACTTTCTAACTGACTGACTATCTGACTGACTTTCTAACTGACTGACTATTTGACTGACTTTCTGACTGACTGACTTTCCGACTGACTGTCTAACTGTCTGACTATCTGACTGACTTTCTAACTGACTTACTATTTGACTGACCTTTGACTGACTGTCTGACTGACTGTCTGACTGACTGACTGACTTTCTGACTGACTGTCTGACTGACTGTCTGACTTTCTGACTGACTGACTTTCTGACTGACTATCTAACTGACTGACTGACTTTCTAACTGACTGACTATCTGACTGACTTTCTAACTGACTGAATATCTGACTGACTTTTTGACTGACTGTCTGACTGACTGACTTTCTAATTGACTGACTATCTGACTGACTTTCTAACTGACTGACTATCTGACTGACTTTCTGACTGACTGTCTGACTGACTGACTTTCTGACTGACTTTCTGACTGACTATCTGACTGACTGACTGACTATCTGACTGACTGACTGACTTTCTGACTGACTGTCTGACTGACTGACTGACTTTCTAACTGACTGACTATCTGACTGACTATCTGACTGACTTTCTAACTGACTGACTTTCTAACTGACTGACTATTTGACTGACTTTCTGACTGACTGACTGTCTGACTGACTGACTGACTTTCTGACTGACTGACTGACTGACTGACTTTCTGACCGACTGACTTTCTGACTGACTATCTAACTGACTGACTGACTGACTTTCTAACTGACTGACTATCTGACTGACTTTTTGACTGACTGTCTGACTGACTGACTGACTTTCTGACTGACTGACTTTCTGACTGACTGTCTGACTGACTGAATTTCTAACTGACTGACTGACTGACTTTCTAACTGACTGACTATCTGACTTACTGACTGTCTGACTGACTTTCTAACTGACTGTCTAACTGACTTACTGACTGTCTAACTGATTTTCTAACTGACTGACTATCTGACTTACTGACTGTCTGACTGATTTTCTAACTGACTGACTATCTGACTGACTATCTGACTGTCTTTCTGACTTTCTAACTGACTGACTATCTGACTGACTATCTGACTGACTTTCGGACTTTCTGACTGATTTTCTAACTGACTGACTATCTGACTGACTATCTGACTGACTTTGACTTTCTGACTGACTGTCTAACTGTCTGACTATCTGACTGACTTTATAACTGACTGACTGTCTGACTGACTGTCTGTGTTTCTTTTAGCTGCAGCTAAGAGTCCATCTGGTTGTCCTCCTCATGAGCAGCGCTCCTTTGATCGTAAGGCAGAGGCAGATGGGAAGGTGAGGTCTGTGTGTGTGTTTTTGTGTGTGTTCGTGCGTGAGTGTGTGTGTGTGCCTGTGTGTGTTTGTGCGTTTGCGTGTGTGTGCGTTTGCGTGTGTGTGCGTGTGTGTATGTTAGTGTGTGTGTGTGTGTGTGTGTGTGTGTGTGCGTGCGTGTGTGTATGTTAGTGCGTGTGTGTGTGTGCGTGTGTGTGCGTGTGTGTATGTTAGTGCGTGTGTGTGTGTGTGTGTGTGCGTGTGTGTATGTTAGTGCGTGTGTGTGTGTGTGTGCCTGTGTGTGTTTGTGCGTTTGCGTGTGTGTGCGTTGTGTGTGTGTGTGTGTGTGTATGTTAGTGCGTGTGTGTGTGTGTATGTTAGTGCGTGTGTGTGCGTTTGTGTGTGTGTGCGTGTGTGTATGTTAGTGCGTGTGTGTGTGTTGTCTCACCAGAGACAGATTTCTTTGCTGTTTCAGTTTATTGTTCATGCTTCCTGAAGCTTCCTTCCATCATTCAGTGGCTTGGAATGTGTTTCTGTTGCTGGACGTTGTTCTCAGGACGTGTCACAGTGGAAGCCTCCACAGGGCTGTGTGTTAGGGTTGGACTCATACTAGGGAGGGTTCTATGACTGCAGTTAGATGGCATCTCTACTGCTCCCCGGTGGTGAAGGATGTCATGACAGTTATATTAGGGAGGGTTCTATGGCTGCAGTTAGATGGCATCTCTACTGCTCCCCGGTGGTGAAGGATGTCATGACAGTTATATTAGGGAGGGTTCTATGACTGCAGTTAGATGGCATCTCTACTGCTCCCCGGTGGTGAAGGATGTCATGACAGTTATACTAGGGAGGGTTCTAGGGCTGCAGTTAGATGGCATCTCTACTGCTCCCCGGTGGTGAAGGGGATGTCATGACAGTTATATTAGGGAGGGTTCTATGGCTGCAGTTAGATGGCATCTCTACTGCTCCCGGTGGTGAAGGATGTCAGACAGTTATATTAGGGAGTGTTCAATGACTGTCATAAGATGGAATCTCTACTGCTCCCCGGTGGTGAAGGATGTCATGACAGTTATATTAGGGAGTGTTCTATGACTGTCATAAGATGGCATCTCTACTGCTCCCCGGTGGTGAAGGATGTCATGACAGTTATACTAGGGAGGGTTCTATGGCTGCAGTTAGATGGCATCTCTACTGCTCCCCGGTGGTGAAGGATGTCATGACAGTTATATTAGGGAGGGTTCTATGGCTGCAGTTAGATGGCATCTCTACTGCTCCCCGGTGGTGAAGGATGTCATGACAGTTATACTAGGGAGGGTTCTATGGCTGCAGTTAGATGGCATCTCTACTGCTCCCCGGTGGTGAAGGATGTCATGACAGTTATATTAGGGAGTGTTCTATGACTGCAGTTAGATGGCATCTCTACTGCTCCCCGGTGGTGAAGGATGTCATGACAGTTATATTAGGGAGTGTTCTATGACTGTCATAAGATGGCATCTCTACTGCTCCCCGGTGGTGAAGGATGTCATGACAGTTATATTAGGGAGTGTTCTATGGCTGCAGTTAGATGGCATCTCTACTGCTCCCCGGTGGTGAAGGATGTCATGACAGTTATATTAGGGAGTGTTCTATGGCTGCAGTTAGATGGCATCTCTACTGCTCCCCGGTGGTGAAGGATGTCATGACAGTTATATTAGGGGAGGGTTCTATGGCTGCAGTTAGATGGCATCTCTACTGCTCCCCGGTGGTGAAGGATGTCATGACAGTTATATTAGGGAGTGTTCAATGACTGTCATAAGATGGAATCTCTACTGCTCCCCGGTGGTGAAGGATGTCATGACAGTTATATTAGGGAGTGTTCTATGACTGTCATAAGATGGCATCTCTACTGCTCCCCGGTGGTGAAGGGATGTCATGACAGTTATACTAGGGAGGGTTCTATGGCTGCAGTTAGATGGCATCTCTACTGCTCCCCGGTGGTGAAGGATGTCATGACAGTTATATTAGGGAGGGTTCTATGGCTGCAGTTAGATGGCATCTCTACTGCTCCCCGGTGGTGAAGGATGTCATGACAGTTATATTAGGGGAGGGTTCTATGGCTGCAGTTAGATGGCATCTCTACTGCTCCCCGGTGGTGAAGGATGTCATGACAGTTATATTAGGGAGTGTTCAATGACTGTCATAAGATGGAATCTCTACTGCTCCCCGGTGGTGAAGGATGTCATGACAGTTATATTAGGGAGTGTTCTATGACTGTCATAAGATGGCATCTCTACTGCTCCCCGGTGGTGAAGGATGTCATGACAGTTATACTAGGGAGGGTTCTATGGCTGCAGTTAGATGGCATCTCTACTGCTCCCCGGTGGTGAAGGATGTCATGACAGTTATATTAGGGAGTGTTCAATGACTGTCATAAGATGGAATCTCTACTGCTCCCCGGTGGTGAAGGATGTCATGACAGTTATATTAGGGAGTGTTCTATGACTGCAGTTAGATGGCATCTCTACTGCTCCCCGGTGGTGAAGGATGTCATGACAGTTATATTAGGGAGTGTTCTATGACTGTCATAAGATGGCATCTCTACTGCTCCCCGGTGGTGAAGGATGTCATGACAGTTATATTAGGGAGTGTTCTATGGCTGCAGTTAGATGGCATCTCTACTGCTCCCCGGTGGTGAAGGATGTCATGACAGTTATATTAGGGAGTGTTCTATGGCTGCAGTTAGATGGCATCTCTACTGCTCCCCGGTGGTGAAGGATGTCATGACAGTTATATTAGGGAGGGTTCTATGGCTAAGTTGACTTAGAACACATTCTCATTTACAGCAACGACCTGGGGAATAGTTACAGGGGAGAGGGAGGGGGGAGGAATGGGCCAATTGGACGCAGGGGATGATTAGGTGGCCATGATGGTATGAGGGCCAGATTGAGAATGACTCCAGGACACCGGGGTTAACACCCCTACTCTTACCATAAGAGCCACGGGATCTTTAGTGACCACAGAGAGTCAGGACACTCGTTTAACGTCCCATCTGAAAGATGTAGTTAGACGCAATGACTGTCAAAAGAATGGACAAAGCTATCGATCACGTGACACCATTCATTCCTGTGTGAAGGACTCAGTAACGCATTTGAAGCCCAAGAAGTCGTTTTTTTTTAGCTTCCTAAAATAGAATCTCATGGAGACATAACATGCGCAGTTTGACCTGATCCAGGAAGTGACGTTGCAGGCTAGCTCAGTGCTGCCCCCTCTCATTGAGTGACTCCAGTTGAAGGCCAACCAGGGTACTACAGGCTGCCGTTAGCAACTCAATTATCCTTAGAACTTGTTCTGTGTTCAATTTTGTAATAATCGGTTCAAGGACATACATCTGGTGTATTAGAAGCAATTATTGATACCACGATTGTCTTCGATTGTAAAATATTTTTTACATGAAGATTGAGCACGATATTGTCATTTTTCCATTCACTATAATTGGGGATCCTGTTGTCTATTATCAATGTCTGCCTTGAACCTCCATGGCTTCAATGAGAGGGGGCAGTTGTTCTCCCCTGGTTAGATGGCATCTCTACTGCCCCTGGTGGTAAAGGATGTCATGTCAGTCTGACCCTAACAACCAATCACTGAGCCCCTCTGGACTCCCTCTCCCGCCTTCACCCTGTTCTAGAACTCTGGGTTCTATGTTCTAGAGCGCTGAGAATATTCAGTGTTCTAGAACGATGAGAGTGTTCGGTTGAAGAGCTCTGAGAATGCTGAGTGTTCTAGAGCTGAGTGTGTGTTCTAGAGTGTTCTAGAGCTGAGTGTGTGTGTTCTAGAGTGTTCTAGAACAATGAGAGTGTTCTGTGTTCTAGAGTGAGGCGGTAGTGACCTGGTTGACTGAGTGTCAGCTGCAGTTCTACACCACTCACCTCCTCACCGCCGGTTATGACCTAGACACCATAGGCCACATGACCCCCGAGGTAAGATGACCTCTGACCTCTGATCCCTACACCACGTGTCACCCCAACCTCTACCCCGGCATCCTGTGTTGTCCTATCTGTGGGGGGCATGGCCTCCGCCTGACCCCTGACCTGGTGATGTCATCATGACCCTCCTGTCTCTGTGACCTCTGACCCACTCTGAGTTGTCAGCCAATCACGCATCACTATTATTTACCGCTTCATTTGCATAAAGCTAATGTTTATTCATGTACGTCAATGATGTGTGTGAGAGAGAGAGAGAGAGAGAGAGAGAGAGAGAGAGAGAGAGAGAGAGAGAGAGAGAGAGAGAGAGAGAGAGAGAGAGAGAGAGAGAGAGAGAGAGAGAGAGAGAGAGAGAGAGAGAGAGAGAGAGAGAGAGAGAGAGAGAGAGAGAGATAGAAAGAGAGAGAGAGAGAGAGAGAGAGAGAGAGAGAGAGAGAGAGAGAGAGAGAGAGAGAGAGAGAGAGAGAGAGAGAGAGAGAGAGAGAGAGAGAGTGGATGAGTGTGTGTTAATAGTGTTTGTGTGTGTGTGTGTGTGTATGTGTCTGTATGTAGGACCTGACAGCAATCGGGGTAACTAAACCAGGCCATCGTAAGAAGATGTTATCAGAGATCAGCAAACTGCCGTCTGGTGACTGGCTACCTGACCACAAACCTGTAAGAACACACACGAAAAACACACACAAACACACACACATTCCTAGCCCTCACCTTTGTCTTGAGACACAATGACCCAAGACGTTTAGATGCCCCAAGATATCTTAAGACACATTTTGAAGACTCCATGCCATGCCTTGAGACATTTGATGTGTGTCTTCAAGACATGTCTCAAGACACTCATTTAAAATCTGCATGGTGTAGCATCCTGATTAGATAGTGGATACTGGATAGCAGCATCCTGATTAGATAGTAGATACTGGATAGCAGCATCCTGATTAGATAGTAGATAGTGGATAGTGGATATTAGCATCCTGATTAGATAGTAGATAGTGGATACTGGATAGCAGCATCCTGATTAGATAGTAGATAGTGGATACTGGATAGCAGCATCCTGATTAGATAGTAGATATTGGATACTGGATAGTAGCATCCTGATTAGATAGTAGATAGTGGATACTGGATAGTAGCATCCTGATTAGATAGTAGATAGTGGATAGTAGCATCCTGATTAGATAGTAGATAGTGGATACTGGATAGCAGCATCCTGATTAGATAGTAGATAGTGGATACTGGATAGTAGCATCCTGATTAGATAGTAGATAGTGGATACTGGATAGTAGCATCCTGATTAGATAGTAGATAGTGGATACTGGATAGTAGCATCCTGATTAGATAGTAGATAGTGGATATGGATAGCACATCCTGATTAGATAGTAGATAGTGGATACTGGATAGTAGCATCCTGATTAGATAGTAGATAGTGGAGACTGGATAGCAGCATCCTGATTAGATAGTAGATAGGTGGATAGCAGCATCCTGATTAGATAGTAGATAGTGGATACTGGATAGCAGCATCCTGATTAGATAGTAGATAGTAGATACTGGATAGTAGCATCCTGATTAGATAGTAGATAGTGGATACTGGATAGCAGCATCCTGATTAGATAGTAGATAGTGGATACTGGATAGTAGCATCCTGATTAGATAGTAGATAGTGGAGACTGGATAGTAGCATCCTGATTAGATAAGAGTCGATCTGGATAAGAGCGTCCAATGACTAATGTAATGTAAATAGTAGATAGTGGATACTGGATAGCAGCATCCTGATTAGATAGTAGATAGTGGATACTGGATAGCAGCATCCTGATTAGATAGTAGATAGTGGATACTGGATAGTAGCATCCTGATTAGATAGTAGATAGTAGATACTGGATAGCAGCATCCTGATTAGATAGTAGATAGTGGATACTGGATAGTAGCATCCTGATTAGATAGTAGATAGTGGATACTGGATAGTAGCATCCTGATTCGATAGTAGATAGTGGATACTGGATAGCAGCATCCTGATTAGATAGTAGATAGTGGATACTGGATAGCAGCATCCTGATTAGATAGTAGATAGTGGATACTGGATAGTAGCATCCTGATTAGATAGTAGATAGTGGATACTGGATAGTAGCATCCTGATTCGATAGTAGATAGTGGATACTGGATAGCAGCATCCTGATTAGATAGTAGATAGTGGATACTGGATAGTAGCATCCTGATTAGATAGTAGATAGTGGTTACTGGATAGCAGCATCCTGATTAGATAGTGGTTACTGGATAGCATCATCCTGATTAGATAGTAGATAGTGGATACTGGATAGTAGCATCCTGATTAGATAGTAGATAGTGGATACTGGATAGCAGCATCCTGATTAGATAGTAGATAGTGGATACTGGATAGCAGCATCCTGATTAGATAGTAGATAGTGGATACTGGATAGCAGCATCCTGATTAGATAGTAGATAGTTGGATAGCAGCATCCTGGTTAGATAGTAGATAGTGGATACTGGATAGCAGCATCCTGATTAGATAGTAGATAGTGGATACTGGATAGCAGCATCCTGATTAGATAGTAGATAGTGGATACTGGATAGCAGCATCCTGATTAGATAGTAGATAGTGGTTACTGGATAGTAGCATCCTGATTAGATAGTAGATAGTGGATACTGGATAGCAGCATCCTGTTTTAGATAGTGGTTACTGGATAGCAGCATCCTGATTAGATAGTAGATAGTGGATACTGGATAGCAGCATCCTGATTAGATAGTAGATAGTGGATACTGGATAGCAGCATCCTGATTATATAGTAGATAGTGGAGACTGGATAGCAGCATCCTGATTAGATAGTAGATAGGGCTGGATAGCAGCATCCTGATTAGATAGTAGATAGTGGATACTGGATAGTAGCATCCTGATTAGATAGTAGATACTGGATAGCAGCATCCTGATTAGATAGTAGATAGTGGATACTGGATAGCAGCATCCTGATTAGATAGTAGATAGTGGATACTGGATAGCAGCATCCTGATTAGATAGTAGATAGTGGAGACTGGATAGTAGCATCCTGATTAGATAGTAGATAGTAGATAGTGGATAGCAGCATCCTGATTAGATAGTAGATAGTGGATACTGGATAGTAGCATCCTGATTAGATAGTAGATACTGGATAGCAGCATCCTGATTAGATAGTAGATAGTGGATACTGGATAGTAGCATCCTGATTAGATAGTGGATACTGGATAGCAGCATCCTGATTAGATAGTAGATAGTGGATACTGGATAGTAGCATCCTGATTAGATAGTAGATAGTGGATAGTGGATAGTAGCATCCTGATTAGATAGTGGATACTGGATAGTAGCATCCTGATTAGATAGTAGGATACTGGATAGCAGCATCCTGATTAGATAGTAGATAGTGGATACTGGATAGTAGCATCCTGATTAGATAGTAGATAGTGGATACTGGATAGCAGCATCCTGATTAGATAGTAGATAGTGGATACTGGATAGCAGCATCCTGATTAGATAGTAGATAGTGGATACTGGATAGCAGCATCCTGATTAGATAGTAGATGGTGGATACTGGATAGCAGCATCCTGATTAGATAGTAGATAGTGGATACTGGATAGCAGCATCCTGATTAGATAGTAGATAGTGGATACTGGATAGCAGCATCCTGATTAGATAGTAGATAGTGGATACTGGATAGTAGCATCCTGATTAGATAGTAGATAGTGGATACTGGATAGTAGCATCCTGATTAGATAGTAGATAGTAGATAGTGGATAGTAGCATCCTGATTAGATAGTAGATAGTGGATACTGGATAATAGCATCCTGATTAGATAGTAGATAGTGGATACTGGATAGCAGCATCCTGTAGAACAGTTATTTCTAAATAGATAGGTCCATTATCACCATGTCGGTTTTAGACCTTGACATTAGGGATGCACCCATGAGGATATTCTGGGCCAATATTCTATATTTTAGTAATCATACTAAATACATATGAAAACATGTTGTGTGTGTGTGTGTAGGCCAGCCTGGGAGAGTGGTTGTCAGCGATCGGGCTGAGCCAGTACTACCAGGTTCTGGTGCAGAATGGATACGACAACATCGACTTCATCACTGAGATCAGCTGGGAGGACCTGAAGGAGATCGGCATCACCAAGCTGGGTAGGACACACACTTCATCTGAATCCACCAATCACATTCCAGCCAAGAGTGATTGAAGCCCTTGAAAGGTTTCCAGATCCATGGACAGAGAGAGAGAGAGACAGAGAGAGAGAGAGACAGAGAGAGAGAGAGAGAGAGAGAGAGAGAGAGAGAGAGAGAGAGAGAGAGAGAGAGAGAGACAGAGAGAGAGACAGAGAGAGACAGAGAGAGAGCGAGAGAGAGAGAGACAGAGAGAGAGAGAGAGGTCATGCTCAACATGAGCTCCTGATTTATTTCAGTTTTTTTGTTTTTAGAATGAGATAAACACTCGAATCTAAAAATAATTCAAGGCAAGAAGTGATGAACAACAACTCTATTAAATCAGAATAGAAAAAAAAGTAACTTTGCGCCTCAAATTAAGAAGTTGACTCTCACTAGCTAGCTACACAACAAAAACCTAGCCAGCAGGCTAACAAGCCAGCCAGAAAATTGAGCTAGGACAAACCTAGCAAGGGGAGTTAATACAACTACATCAAACGACCAAACTGACTAGCAACAGCAGCAGACAAACAAAACTGGTTGCCATAGCAACAGTGCAGCAGAACAGAGCAGCAGCAGCAGTAGTAGCAGAGCCCACAGGCACCATGTCCCCACTCCCCCTCAGCGCTGAGTCCATTCTCTACCCTCCAGAGGCCAAAAATGACACAACAAGGAAAGCTTTTAAACAGAATCTACTAAAGGGGAGGCCAGAAACCCTTTTCACAGACCTCTACAAAAACGGTGATGTGAGTAATCTCATCTTTCTCACTGACCAGCCAAATGCATGGCGCTCAGCAGTCTGCTCTCACTACCCATCCGTAAAGCAAGAGGGAATCTGTAATGGGTGGAAGCTGAAAGTCAAAGAGACAGATGACCCTGACAGCACAATGATAACAATCAACCTCTACAAGACTGGGACTGTCATGGTGCAAGGTAACCTTAGGCTGTTTGAAACAGACTTTCAGACCATTAAGGAGAGAGCAGAGAGAGAGAAGGACACCACCAGTGACATGCCCTCCCACAAGACAAACTCCACCAGCACCACCCTCACCCCCACTATCCCCACCCAAAAAGGCACATCCAGCACCTCTCTTCCCACCATAGTGGAGGACACGCCCCAGGAGGAGAGCGACCCCCCTACAGTGCAGAGCAGGCTCAGGCCCTCCTCAACACCATGGCTGCCATGAGGGATCAGTTCACCAAACTGGAGGGAGAGGTGGTCCTGCTCAGGGAGAGTGTGAGCAAACAGCAACCAGACATCCACACCTTAGAGGAGCTCCTAACCAAGGTGCGGACAGAGCAGGACAGCAGCCTTGCAACACAGTTGAAAGAAGTTCAGCAAGAGAGAGACGGACTCAAGAGAGAGCTGGCTGATCTAACAAAGGAGGTGAGAGAGCTCCAAAAAGACAGGCAGAGCAGTAATAACGAGCTGACCACACTAAGAGAGGAGCTGCAGGAGAGAAAGAGAACAGAAGACAGACTGCAGGAGCAGCTAGATCACCACTCTATGACCTGCCATCACACAGCAGAGGAGCCCACCTCAACCAGCCAGGCCTCCCCAGCCCTGCCGGCTGCATGCCTCCCCCCAGCCCCCCAGAACAGCCTCCCACTGACAGCGGCACCGGCACAGACCAGCCACACCCCAGCTCCAACACCCACCAGCCCCAACTCTACCCCCTCCAGTCCAGAAGAAACACTGGCTGAGATTGTCCTGTTGATGGACTCAAATGGGAAGTTTGTTCAGGAGAATAAACTTTTCCCTAGACACAAAACGAGAAAGGTGTGGTGCCCAACAACGCAGAGTGCCATGGCGCTGCTTGATAAGGCCCAGCTTGGGTCGCCAAGCCACATAATCATACACACCGGAAGCAACGACCTGCGTGCTCAGCAGGAGAGGGTGGCGACTTCACTACGGGGAGTGATTGAGAAGGCCTCCGCAATCTTCCCCAACTCAAGGATCGTGGTGTCAACCCTTCTACAGAGGAAGGACTTCCACCCTGCCACAATCCAAAGAATAAACGCCAGCCTCTCCCGGGACTGTGCCCTGCGACCCAATGTACACCTGGCCCACCATCCCACCCTCGATCTGGACTGTCTCTATGACCATGTTCACCTGTACAGGGAGACAGTCCCCATCCTTGCTAAGACTCTCAAGGACGTCGCTTTAAACCGCATCCCGACCTCTCCACCCAGGAACAGCGGAGCAATCTCCACCCCCCGAGATCACCGAGACAACACCCCGGACCAGTACCCTGGACCCCCAGCCACAGCCACAGCACCACCAACCTCAATGCCCACCACATCCAGCGCAGCACAGACCACCCCAACCCAGCTTCAGACCCACCCAGACGAGGCCTAACACCCCCCTCCCCCACCACAGACCCACACCTGGAGGAGCCACAGCCCGGCAGACAGAGCTATGCACAAGCTGTGAGAGGAGCAACTGGTCCAGCTCCCACCAACGAAATGAGTGACATCAAACAAATGCTGAATCTACTATGCTCACATGTGATAGGCCGAGGGTCATGGTAAGATGAGCACAAGAACTCCACCATCCTCACACTACATCCACCCAAGTGGCATGACACAAATACTATCTTAAATGATAAACAAATCACATTTGCATAATAAGAGTTTACCTTAATTGAAAAATCCTATTTTAATAGTTCTTGTTGGATTGTGAGTGTTTATCTCATTTTGAATGTAAAGAAAAAACAGTTATGAAGTCTTTTTACGTTGCATGTTGGAATTTACAAGGCTTGAAGTCCTCTGCTTTTGGGCTAAAGAGCAGAAACCCAGACTTCCTTAAAGAAATGGATGATGTTGATATTGTAGTACTACAGGAAACATGGTGCAGAGGTGATGTTTCCACTGGCTGTCCACTAGGTTATAGCGAGATAATCGTACCATCCACCAAATTAAAAGGAATCACACAGGGCAGAGACTCAGGGGGAATGCTAATATGGTATAAATCTGAACTAACTAATTCAATCGAATTGATCAAAACAGGAGAATTCTTTATCTGGCTAAAAATCAACAAGGAGGCTATCTTAACAGATAACAACGTCTTCCTCTGTGCCACATACATTCCCCCTCAGAGTCACCCTACTTCAATGAAGAGAGTTTCTCCATTCTAGAGGGGGAGATTAGTCACTTTCAGGCCCAAGGCAATGTGCTGGTCTGTGGAGATCTGAATGCTAGAACAGCAGAAGAACTAGACACTATTAACAGTCATGGGGACAAACACCTACCGGGAAGCAACAACCTTTCCCTCCCCACATACCCCCTAGAAACAACTATGACAAAGTGAAAAACAAAAATGGAGTACAGCTCCTGAAGCTCTGTCGAACACTGGGTCTGTACATAGTCAATGGTAGGTTAAGAGGGGACTCTTTTGGTAGGTACACCTACAGCTCATCCCTTGGCAGCAGTACTGTAGACTACTTCATCACAGACCTTAACCCAGAGTCTCTCAGAGCCTTCACAGTCAGCCCACTAACACCTCTCTCTGACCACAGTAAAATCACAGTGTATCTGAAAAGAGCAGAACCCAACCATGAAGCATCACGGCCCAATAAATTACATGGTACTAAACAGACCTATAGATGGAGTGCAAACAGTACAGAAATCTACCAAAAAGCAATTAGTAGCCAAAAAATACAATCTCTCCTGGACAACTTTTTAGCATTAACATTCTCCTACACCAACAATGAAGGTATAAATTTGGCAGTTTGGAACATAAACTTTATATTTGACAAATTAGCCTCCCTGGCTAATCTTAAGAAACATAAGAGCAAACCAAAAATAATAGATCATGAAAAATGGTTTGATAATGATTGCAAAAATCTAAGAAAGTCATTGAGAAATATATCTAATCATAAACACAGAGACCCGGACAACAAAAATATACGTCTTCAATATGGGGAAACACTGAAGCAATACAAACACACCCTAAGAACAAAAAAGGAACAGCACATTAGAAATCAGCTGGATGTGATTGAGGAATCCATAGAATCAAACCACTTCTGGGAGAATTGGAATAAATTAAACAAACCTCATAATGAGGAATTGGCTATCCAAAATGGGGATATGTGGAGAAATCACTTTGCAAACCTCTACAGCAATATAACAAAGAGCCCAGAACAACAAGATATACAAGAAAAATTACAAATCCTTGAATCAGCAGTCAAAGACTATCAGAATCCTGTGGATACCCCAATTACAGAACAAGAATTATTGGAAAAACTTTGCACTCTCCAACCCAAAAAGGCCTGTGGTGCTGATGGTATTTTAAATGAAATGATCAAATATACAGACCACAAATTCAAATTGGCTATACTCAAACTCTTCAACATTATCCTAACTGCAGGTATTTTCCCCGATATTTGGAACCAAGGATTGATCACACCAATTTATAAAAATGGAGACAAACTTGACCCAAATAATTACAGAGGAATTTGCGTTAACAGCAACTTGGGGGAAAATTCTCTGCAGTATCATAAACAGCAGACTACATAATTTCCTTGATGAACACAACGTCCTAAGCAGAAGCCAGATTGGATTTGTAAAAAATTATCGTACAACAGACCACATTTACACCCTCCAGACTCTAATTGACAAACAAGTAAATCAAAACAAAGGCAAAATCTACTCGTGTTTTGTAGACTTCAAGAAAGCATTTGATTCAATTTGGCACGAAGGTCTTTTTACAAACTAATAGAAAGTGGTATTGGAGGGAAAACATATGATGTTATTAAATCAATGTACACTAAAAACAAATGTGCGATTAAAATCGGCAACAAGCAAACAGACTTCTTCTCTCAGGGACGTGGAGTGAAACAGGGCTGCCCAATAAGTCCAACACTATTTAACATCTACATTAACGAATTGGCAAAAACATTAGAAGAATCGTCAGCACCTGGTCTCACCCTACACAACACTGAAATCAAGTGTCTGCTGTACGCAGATGACCTGGTGCTACTGTCTCCCACTAAGGAGGGGTTACAGCAGCATCTAGATCATCTGCACAGATTCTGTCAGACCTGGGCCCTGACCGTTAATCTAAAAAAAACGAATATAATGATATTCCAAAAAAGGTCAGGAAATCAGGATGACAAATATAAATTCTATTTGGACACAGTTCTATTAGAACACACCAAAAATTACACATATCTAGGACTAAATATCAGCAACACAGGTAGCTTTCACATGGCTGTGAATGAGCTGAGAGACAAAGCAAGAAGAGCATTCTATGCCATTAAAAGGAATATTAAAATCGAAATTCCAATTAGAATCTGGCTCAAAATTTTCCAATCAGTTATAGAACCAATTGCTCTATATGGCAGCGAAGTATGGGGTCCGCTCTCTAATACTGAATTTACCAAATGGGACAAACATCCAATCGAAATACTGCATGCAGAGTTTTGCAAGACTGTATTGCAAGTGCAAAGAAAAACTCCAAATAATGCATGTAGAGCAGAATTGGGCCAATACCCCCCTCCTTATTCGAATAGAAAAAAGAGCCATCAAATTTTACAACCATCTAAAAACAAGTGACCCCAAAACATTCCATCACACAGCTCTACTATGTCAAGAGATGAAACAAGAGAAGAGTCCCCTCAGCCAGCTGGTTCTGAGGCTCAGTTCACTAACCAAAACCAACCTCATAGAGCCTCAGGACAGCACTCAGAAAATCTGGCCCAACCAAATCATCACAAAGCAAAAAGAAAAATATATCACCTATTGGAAAGACACCACAAAAAATCAAAGTAAACTTCAATGCTATTTGGCTCTAAACAGACAGTACATGGTGGCAGACTATCTGACCACTGTGACTGATAGAAAACTGAGAAAAACACTGACTAGGTACAGACTCAGTGAGCACAGTCTGGCCATAGAGACCGGTCGTCACAGGCAAACCTGGCTGCCCAGAGAGGACAGGCTGTGCTCACTCTGCCCCCGGGGAGAGGTAGAGACAGAGCTGCATTTCCTATTACACTGTGACAAATACTCAGACCTAAGAGAATCTTTCTTTCCCAAAATTATCATTCAGTACAACGAATTTGAAACTATAAAAGAGGAAGAAAAAATCAAATATTTATTGGGTGAAAAGCCAAAATGTGCAATTTTGGCAGCCAAATATGTGTCCTCCTGCCACAACCTGAGGGACAGCCAGTGAAAAGTGTAATGTAATGTCAATAATATTTCCTGTTTTGTTTTGGCTTTCATAGCATGTAATATGTCTTCTCAGTCATGTTGAGATTGGTCGACTACTATTGCTTTAATGTATTGTTATTCTCATTAATATTGTTGTTGTAGTTGCTGTTAATGGTAAACCCATTTCCACTACTACTATTATTATTGCTGTTGGTCCCACCATTTTTGTTATATGTATACTTTGACAATGTAAGTAATTTTACTTGCCATGTCAATAAAGTCTATTGAATTGAAATTGAATTGAATTGAATTGAGAGAGAGAGAGAGAGAGAGAGAGAGAGAGAGAGAGAGAGAGAGAGAGAGAGAGAGAGAGAGAGAGAGAGAGAGAGAGAGAGAGACAGATGATCAGAAATGTATTAAAGTTGTACCATGTATTAAAGCAATATCAAGGGTCCAGACACTTAAACCATAAGGAACACCTACAATTTGTCTCTCTCTCTCTCTCTCTCTCTCTCTCTCTCTCTCTCTCTCTCTCTCTCTCTCTCTCTCTCTCTCTCTCTCTCTCTCTCTCTCTCTCTCTCTCTCTCTCTCTCTCTCTCTCTCTCTCTCTCGCTCTCTCTCTCTCGCTCTCTGTCTCTCTCTCTCTCTCTCTCTCTCTCTCTCTCTCTCTCTCTCTCTCTCTCTCTCTCTGTCTCTCTCTACCTCTGTCTCTCTCTCTCTCTCTCTCTCTCTCTCTCTCTCTCTCTACCTCTCTCTCTCTCTCTCTCTACCTCTCTCTCTCTCTCTCTCTGTTTCTCTTTCTCTCTCTCTCTCTCTCTCTCTCTCTCTCTCTCTCTCTCTCTCTCTCTCTCTCTCTCTCTCTCTCTCTCTCTCTCTCTCTCTCTCTCTCTCTCTGTTTCTTTCTTTCTCTCTCTCTCTGTCTCTCTCTCTCTCTCTCTCTCTCTCTCTCTCTCTCTCTCTCTCTCTCTCTCTCTCTCTCTCTCTCTCTCTCTCTCTCTCTCTCTCTCTCTCTTCCCCTCTCTCTCTCTCTCTCTCTCTCTCTCTCTCTCTCTCTCTCTTCCCCTCTCTCTACCTCTGTCTCTCTCTCTCTCTGTTTCTTTCTTTCTCTCTCTCTCTGTCTCTCTCTCTCTCTCCGTCTCTCTCTCTCTCTCTCTCTCTCTCTCTCTACCTCTCTCTCTCTCTCTCTCTCTCTCAGGCCACCAGAAGAAGATAATGTTAGCAGTGAGGAGGCTGAGGAAGTTCCAGAGAGGAGAGGGAAGTTCTCAGCCTTCTACCCCTCCTTCCTCCTCCACCCCTCCTTCCTCCTCCACTCCTCCCCCCTCTACCCCACTTCCCTCTACTGGGAGGGGTCAGAGGCCCCCTCCCACTAAACCCCGGCCAGGGATTGGCTCACCACCTCACACTCCCACCAAGACCCACCCCTCCTCCGCCAAGGCTCGATCCCACCCCTCCACCCAGCCCCCCACCAGCTGAATCGCCCGTCCAAGAAGGGGGCGTGTCTGTTCCTTTACTCTGTCTGCCAATGGAGGAGGAGCGTCGGCGAACTCAGAGCCTGATTGGCTACTCGGGGTCCGAAGCCGACGCCCTCTCGGTTCCAGACTTCGCCCCTAGATACGCCACGGTCTGCCGCAGCAGCTCGACTCGGAGCTCCGACCCCAACGACGCGACTGTCAACCGCAGCCAATCGTCAGTCACGCTGCGGCCCAGGAGGAAAGGCCGGCCCCCGACTCCGCCCAAACGGTCGTGTTCCTCCATCTCCGGGGGCGACGGGCTAGGGGAGGGGCTGGGGGGCCTGCTGGGGGTAGAAGGGTTCAGGGAGAGGCGAGCCAGCGACTGTGGAGGGCTGGCAGAGAGGAGGAGGAAGGAGGAGGAGGGGGAGGGGGGGCTGGTGAGGTCAGAAGGGGCGGGGGGGAGCGTCCGGAGCATCGCCGCCATGTTGGAGACATCGATGGGAGGAGTTGGACCAGGAGGGGGAGGGGCCAAGACCCTGCCCAGAACCATGAGGGGAAGCGGCAGCTACCTCAACCCTCCACAGGTCTGTCTGGGGGGTATATAATATAATGTGTGTTTGTGTGTGTGTGTTGTGTGTGTGCGTATAATGTTTAACATGTAACGTGTGTGTGTTTAAGATGTCTTTGTGTTTCCAGTACAACGTGGGTCATTCCACCTCCACAACCACAAGCAGGAGGATTCCAACACCCACCGTGTCATGTTGTTCAGATACAATAAGCTTTCCTGAAACGTTATTTTGCCGATATATCATTTGATCTCTGAGAAATGAAGCTAAATTGATTGTCACCCGTAATTGGGCCATTTTAATTCATAGGGTTCATATAATATTCATTAATATAGGACCCAACATCTGATTTGGATCAAACTTCTTCCTACCACCAATGAGTAAGACATGAGGAATCCCCAAAACAGGGTGAAAAGCCACCCACGGACCCCCCACCCCCTACGCCAATCCCGGCCCAACAGGGTGAAAAGCCACCCACGGACCCCCCACCCCCTACGCCAATCCCGGCCCAACAGGGTGAAAGCCACCCACGGACCCCCCCCACCCACCCCCTACGCCAATCCCGGCCCAACAGGGTGAAAAGCCACCCACGGCCCACCCCCCACCCCTACGCCAATCCCGGCCCAACAGGGTGAAAAGCCACCCACGGACCACCCCCACCCACCCCCTACGCCAATCCCGGCCCAACAGGGTGAAAAGCCACCCACGGACCCCCCCACCCACCCCCTACGCCAATCCCGGCCCAACAGGGTGAAAAGCCACCCACGGCCCCCCCCCCCCCTACGCCAATCCCGGCCCAACAGGGTGAAAAGCCACCCACGGACCCCCCCACCCACCCCCTACGCCAATCCCGGCCCAACAGGGTGAAAAGCCACCCAACGACTCATGTGTAATGTGTGTATGATCCTCCAGGTGAGTCTAGCGGCGCTGCGGCGCCAGGCCGGGTCAGGTGGTCTGGGGTCTGATGATGACGACGTCGTGAATCGCCGTCGGACCATCAGCGGTCCGCTCACCGACCAGACAGATTCCGCCCAGATCCAGTCCCCACGGCAACATACTGAGCTATGCCCAGAACCACGCCCACGCTCCACAGTCGCCACGCCGACAGGAGAAGGGCTTATTACGGATGGAACAGCGACCATCAACCGAAGGTTCATCAGACTAACTTTATCAGTTTAACTAGCTGTCTAACTCTATCAGTCTAACTCTATCAGTCTAACTCTATCAGTCTAACTCTATCAGTCTAACTAGCTGTCTAACTCTATCAGTCTAACTAGCTGTCTAACTCTATCAGTCTAACTCTATCAGTCTAACTCTATCAGTCTAACTCTATCAGTCTAACTCTATCAGTCTAACTAGCTGTCTAACTCTATCAGTCTAACTAGCTGTCTAACTCTATCAGTCTAACTCTATCAGTCTAACTCTATCAGTCTAACTAGCTATCTAACTCTATCAGTCTAACTCTATCAGTCTAACTAGCTGTCGAACTCTATCAGTCTAACTCTATCAGTCTAACTCTATCAGTCTAACTCTTTCAGTCTAACTCTATCAGTCTAACTAGCTGTCTAACTCTATCAGTCTAACTAGCTGTCTAACTCTATCAGTCTAACTCTATCAGTCTAACTCTATCAGTCTAACTAGCTATCTAACTCTATCAGTCTAACTCTATCAGTCTAACTAGCTGTCGAACTCTATCAGTCTAACTCTATCAGTCTAACTTTATCAGTCTAACTAGCTGTCTAACTTTATCAGTCTAACTCTATCAGTCTAACTTTATCAGTCTAACTCTATCAGTCTAACTAGCTGTCTAACTCTATTAGTCTAACTTTATCAGTCTAACTCTATCAGTCTAACACTATCAGTCTAACACTATCAGTCTAACTAGCTGTCTAACTCTATCAGTCTAACACTATCAGTCTAACTCTATCAGTCTAACTCTATCAGTCTAACTAGCTGTCTAACTCTATCAGTCTAACTCTATCAGTCTAACTAGCTGTCTAACTCTATCAGTCTAACTTTATCAGTCTAACTCTATCAGTCTAACACTATCAGTCTAACACTATCAGTCTAACTAGCTGTCTAACTCTAACAGTCTAACTCTATCAGTCTAGCACTATCAGTCTAACTCTATCAGTCTAACTAGCTGTCTAACTCTATCGGTCTAACTATATCAGTCTAACTAGCTGTCTAACTCTATCAGTCTAACTCTATCAGTCTAACTCTATCAGTCTAACTAGCTGTCTAACTCTATCGGTCTAACTATATCAGTCTAACTAGCTGTCTAACTCTATCAGTCTAACTCTATCAGTCTAACTCTATCAGTCTAACTAGCTGTCTAACTAACAGTCTACATTTATCAGTCTAACTCTATCAGTCTAACTAGCTGTCTAACTCTATCAGTCTAACTCTATCAGTCTAACTTTATCAGTCTAACTTTATCAGTCTAACTCTATCGGTCTAACTATATCAGTCTAACTAGCTGTCTAACTCTATCAGTCTAACTTTATCAGTCTAACTTTATCAGTCTAACTCTATCAGTCTAACTCTATCAGTCTAACTAGCTGTCTAACTCTATCAGTCTAACTATCAGTCTAACACTATCAGTCTAACACTATCAGTCTAACACTATCAGTCTAACTCTATCAGTCTAACTTTATCAGTCTAACTCTATCAGTCTAACACTATCAGTCTAACACTATCAGTCTAACTAGCAGTCTAACTCTATCAGTCTAACTAGCTGTCTAACTCTATCAGTCTAACTCTATCAGTCTAACTAGCTGTCTAACTAACAGTCTACATTTATCAGTCTAACTCTATCAGTCTAACTTTATCAGTCTAACTCTATCAGTCTAACTTTATCAGTCTAACTTTATCAGTCTAACTCTATCAGTCTAACACTATCAGTCTAACACTATCAGTCTAACTAGCTGTCTAACTCTATCAGTCTAACTATCAGTCTAACACTATCAGTCTAACTAGCTGTCTAACTCTATCAGTCTAACTAGCTGTCTAACTCTATCAGTCTAACTATCAGTCTAACTCTATCAGTCTAACTAGCTGTCTAACTCTATCAGTCTAACTAGCTGTCTAACTCTATCAGTCTAACTCTACCAGTCTAACTTTATCAGTCTAACTCTATCGGTCTAACTATATCAGTCTAACTAGCTGTCTAACTCTATCAGTCTAACTCTATCAGTCTAACTAGCTGTCTAACTCTATCAGTCTAACTTTATCAGTATATCTCTATCAGTCTAACTAGCTGTCTAACTCTATCAGTCTAACTATATCAGTCTAACTAGCTGTCTAACTCTATCAGTCTAACTCTATCAGTCTAACTAGCTGTCTAACTCTATCAGTCTAACTTTATCAGTATATCTCTATCAGTCTAACTAGCTGTCTAACTCTATCAGTCTAACTCTATCAGTCTAACTAGCTGTCTAACTCTATCAGTCTAACTTTATCAGTATATCTCTATCAGTCTAACTCTATCAGTCTAACTAGCTGTCTAACTCTATCAGTCTAACTCTATCAGTCTAACTAGCTGTCTAACTAACATTCTACATTTATCAGTCTAACTCTATCAGTCTAACTAGCTGTCTAACTAACAGTCTAACTCTATCAGTCTAACTCTATCAGTCTAACTAGCTGTCTAACTCTATCAGTCTAACTCTATCAGTCTAACTTTATCAGTCTAACTTTATCAGTCTAACTCTATCGGTCTAACTATATCAGTCTAACTAGCTGTCTAACTCTATCAGTCTAACTTTATCAGTCTAACTTTATCAGTCTAACTCTATCAGTCTAACTCTATCAGTCTAACTAGCTGTCTAACTCTATCAGTCTAACTATCAGTCTAACACTATCAGTCTAACTCTATCAGTCTAACTCTATCAGTCTAACTCTATCAGTCTAACTTTATCAGTCTAACTCTATCGGTCTAACTATATCAGTCTAACACTATCAGTCTAACTAGCAGTCTAACTCTATCAGTCTAACTAGCTGTCTAACTCTATCAGTCTAACTCTATCAGTCTAACTAGCTGTCTAACTAACAGTCTACATTTATCAGTCTAACTCTATCAGTCTAACTTTATCAGTCTAACTCTATCAGTCTAACTTTATCAGTCTAACTTTATCAGTCTAACTCTATCGGTCTAACTATATCAGTCTAACTAGCTGTCTAACTCTATCAGTCTAACTCTATCAGTCTAACTAGCTGTCTAACTCTATCAGTCTAACTTTATCAGTATATCTCTATCAGTCTAACTAGCTGTCTAACTCTATCAGTCTAACTATATCAGTCTAACTAGCTGTCTAACTCTATCAGTCTAACTCTATCAGTCTAACTAGCTGTCTAACTCTATCAGTCTAACTTTATCAGTATATCTCTATCAGTCTAACTAGCTGTCTAACTCTATCAGTCTAACTCTATCAGTCTAACTAGCTGTCTAACTCTATCAGTCTAACTTTATCAGTATATCTCTATCAGTCTAACTCTATCAGTCTAACTAGCTGTCTAACTCTATCAGTCTAACTCTATCAGTCTAACTAGCTGTCTAACTAACATTCTACATTTATCAGTCTAACTCTATCAGTCTAACTAGCTGTCTAACTCTATCAGTCTAACTCTATCAGTCTAACTCTATCAGTCTAACTCTATCAGTCTAACTCTATCAGTCTAACTCTATCAGTCTAACTAGCTGTCTAACTAACAGTCTACATTTATCAGTCTAACTCTATCAGTCTAACTAGCTGTCTAACTCTATCAGTCTAACTCTATCAGTCTAACTTTATCAGTCTAACTTTATCAGTCTAACTCTATCGGTCTAACTATATCAGTCTAACTAGCTGTCTAACTCTATCAGTCTAACTCTATCAGTCTAACTCTATCAGTCTAACACTATCAGTCTAACTCTATCAGTCTAACTCTATCAGTCTAACTAGCTGTCTAACTCTATCAGTCTAACTCTATCAGTCTAACTAGCTGTCTAACTCTATCAGTCTAACTTTATCAGTCTAACTAGCTGTCTAACTCTATCAGTCTAACTCTATCAGTCTAACTAGCTGTCTAACTCTATCAGTCTAACTTTATCAGTATATCTCTATCAGTCTAACTAGCTGTCTAACTCTATCAGTCTAACTCTATCAGTCTAACTAGCTGTCTAACTCTATCAGTCTAACTTTATCAGTATATCTCTATCAGTCTAACTCTATCAGTCTAACTAGCTGTCTAACTCTATCAGTCTAACTATATCAGTCTAACTAGCTGTCTAACTAACAGTCTACATTTATCAGTCTAACTCTATCAGTCTAACTAGCTGTCTAACTCTATCAGTCTAACTCTATCAGTCTAACTCTATCAGTCTAACTAGCTGTCTAACTCTATCAGTCTAACTCTATCAGTCTAACTAGCTGTCTAACTAACAGTCTACATTTATCAGTCTAACTCTATCAGTCTAACTAGCTGTCTAACTCTATCAGTCTAACTCTATCAGTCTAACTTTATCAGTCTAACTTTATCAGTCTAACTCTATCGGTCTAACTATATCAGTCTAACTAGCTGTCTAACTCTATCAGTCTAACTTTATCAGTCTAACTCTATCAGTCTAACTGTCTCCCGAGTGGCGCAGTGGTCTAAGGCACTGCATTGTGCTAGCTGTTCCACTAGAGATCCTGTTTCGAATCCAGGCTCTGTCATAGCCGGCTGTGACCGGGAGACCCATGGGGCGGCGCACAATTGGTCCAGGGTAGGGGAGGGAATGGCCGGCAGGGATGTAGCTCAGTTGGTGGATCATGGCGTTTGCAACGCTAGGGTTGTGGGTTCGATTCCCACAGGGGGACAGTATGAATAATGTATGCACTCACTAACTGTAAGTCGCTCTGGATAAGGGCATCTGCTAAATGACTTAAATGTAAATGTAACTCTATCAGTCTAACTAGCTGTCTAACTAACAGTCTAAATTTATCAGTCTAACTCTATCAGTCTAACTAGCTGTCTAAATTTATCAGTCTAACACTAGCTGTCTAACTATATCAGTCTAACTTTATCAGTCTAACTCTGTCAGTCTAACTAGCTGTCTAACTCTATCAGTCTAACTAGCTGTCTAACTCTATCAGTCTAACTATATCAGTCTAACTAGCTGTCTAACTCTATCAGTCTAACTAGCTGTCCAACTTTATCAGTCTAACTAGCTGTCTAACTCTATCAGTCTAACTCTATCAGTCTAACTAGCTGTCTAACTCTATCAGTCTAACTCTATCAGTCTAACTTTATCAGTCTAACTTTATCGGTCTAACTATATCAGTCTAACTATCAGTCTAACTCTATCAGTCTAACTCTATCAGTCTAACTAGCTGTCTAACTCTATCAGTCTAACTTTATCAGTCTAACTAGCTGTCTAACTTTATCGGTCTAACTCTATCAGTCTAACTAGCTGTCTAACTCTATCAGTCTAACTCTATCAGTCTAACTAGCTGTCTAACTCTATCAGTCTAACTCTATCAGTCTAACTTTATCAGTCTAACTTTATCAGTCTAACTCTATCAGTCTAACTTTATCGGTCTAACTATATCAGTCTAACTAGCTGTCTAACTCTATCAGTCTAACTCTATCAGTCTAACTTTATCAGTCTAACTTTATCAGTCTAACTTTATCAGTCTAACTCTATCAGTCTAACTCTATCAGTCTAACTAGCTGTCTAACTCTATCAGTCTAACTCTATCAGTCTAACTTTATCAGTCTAACTTTATCAGTCTAACTCTATCGGTCTAACTATATCTGTCTAACTAGCTGTCTAACTAACAGTCTAAATGTATCAGTCTAACACTATCAGTCTAACTAGCTGTCTAACTATATCAGTCTAACTATATCAGTCTAACTCTATCAGTCTAACTCTCTCTGTCTAACTAACAGTCTAACTTTATCAGTATATCTCTATCAGTCTAACTATCAGTCTAACTCTCTCTGTCTAACTAACAGTCTAACTTTATCAGTATATCTCTATCAGTCTAACTATCAGTCTAACTCTATCAGTCTAACTCTATCAGTCTAACTCTATCAGTCTAACTAGCTGTCTAACTCTATCAGTCTAACTCTATCAGTCTAACTAGCTGTCTAACTCTATCAGTCTAACTCTATCAGTCTAACTCTATCAGTCTAACTAGCTGTCTAACTCTATCAGTCTAACTCTATCAGTCTAACTAGCTGTCAAACTCTATCAGTCTAACTCTATCAGTCTAACTCTATCAGTCTAACTCTATCAGTCTAACTTTATCAGTCTAACTTAATCAGTCTAACTCTATCAGTCTAACTTTATCGGTCTAACTATATCAGTCTAACTAGCTGTCTAACTCTATCAGTCTAACTCTATCAGTCTAACTTTATCAGTCTAACTTTATCAGTCTAACTTTATCAGTCTAACTCTATCAGTCTAACTCTATCAGTCTAACTAGCTGTCTAACTCTATCAGTCTAACTCTATCAGTCTAACTTTATCAGTCTAACTTTATCAGTCTAACTCTTTCGGTCTAACTATATCAGTCTAACTAGCTGTCTAACTCTATCAGTCTAACTCTATCAGTCTAACTTTATCAGTCTAACTTTATCAGTCTAACTTTATCAGTCTAACTCTATCAGTCTAACTCTATCAGTCTAACTAGCTGTCTAACTCTATCAGTCTAACTTTATCGGTCTAACTATATCAGTCTAACTAGCTGTCTAACTCTATCATTCTAACTCTATCAGTCTAACTTTATCAGTCTAACTTTATCAGTCTAACTCTATCGGTCTAACTATATCAGTCTAACTAGCTGTCTAACTAACAGTCTAAATGTATCAGTCTAACACTATCAGTCTAACTAGCTGTCTAACTATATCAGTCTAACTATATCAGTCTAACTCTATCAGTCTAACTCTCTCTGTCTAACTAACAGTCTAACTTTATCAGTATATCTCTATCAGTCTAACTATCAGTCTAACTCTATCAGTCTAACTCTATCAGTCTAACTAGCTGTCTAACTCTATCAGTCTAACTCTATCAGTCTAACTAGCTGTCTAACTCTATCAGTCTAACTCTATCAGTCTAACTCTATCAGTCTAACTAGCTGTCGAACTCTATCAGTCTAACTCTATCAGTCTAAATCTATCAGTCTAACTCTGTCAGTCTAACTAGCTGTCTAACTCTATCAGTCTAACTCTATCAGTCTAACTAGCTGTCTAACTCTATCAGTCTAACTCTATCAGTCTAACTAGCTGTCGAACTCTATCAGTCTAACTCTATCAGTCTAACTCTATCAGTCTAACTAGCTGTCTAACTCTATCAGTCTAACTCTATCAGTCTAACTAGCTGTCGAACTCTATCAGTCTAACTCTATCAGTCTAACTTTATCAGTCTAACTAGCTGTCTAACTTTATCAGTCTAACTTTATCAGTCTAACTCTATCAGTCTAACACTATCAGTCTAACACTATCAGTCTAACTAGCTGTCTAACTCTATCAGTCTAACTCTATCAGTCTAACTCTATCAGTCTAACACTATCAGTCTAACTCTATCAGTCTAACTCTATCAGTCTAACTAGCTGTCTAACTCTAACAGTCTAACTATATCAGTCTAACTAGCTGTCTAACTCTAACAGTCTAACTCTATCAGTCTAACTCTATCAGTCTAATTAGCTGTCTAACTCTTTCAGTCTAACTCTATCAGTCTAACTTTATCAGTCTAACTCTATCAGTCTAACTAGCTGTCTAACTCTATCAGTCTAACTCTATCAGTCTAACTCTATCAGTCTAACTAGCTGTCTAACTATATCAGTCTAACTATATCAGTCTAACTCTATCAGTCTAACTCTATCTGTCTAACTAACAGTCTAACTTTATCAGTCTAACTATATCAGTCTAACTAGCTGTCTAACTCTATCGGTCTACCTATATCAGTCTAACTATCAGTCTAACTCTATCAGTCTAACTAGCTGTCTAACTCTATCAGTCTAACTCTATCAGTCTAACTAGCTGTCTAACTAGCTGTCTAACTCTATCAGTCTAACTTTATCAGTCTAACTAGCTGTCTAACTCTATCAGTCTAACTATCAGTCTAACTCTATCAGTCTAACTAGCTGTCTAACTCTATCAGTCTAACTATCAGTCTAACTCTATCAGTCCAACTAGCTGTCTAACTCTATCAGTCTAACTCTATCAGTCTAACTAGCTGTCTAACTCTATCAGTCTAACTTTATCAGTCTAACTTTATCAGTCTAACTCCATCGGTCTAACTATATCAGTCTAACTAGCTGTCTAACTAACAGTCTAACTTGATCAGTATATCTCTATCAGTCTAACTCTATCAGTCTAACTCTATCAGTCTAACTCTATCAGTCTAACTAGCTGTCTAACTCTATCAGTCTAACTCTATCAGTCTAACTAGCTGTCGAACTCTATCAGTCTAACTCTATCAGTCTAACTCTATCAGTCTAACTAGCTGTCTAACTCTATCAGTCTAACTCTATCAGTCTAACTAGCTGTCGAACTCTATCAGTCTAACTCTATCAGTCTAACTTTATCAGTGTAACTAGCTGTCTAACTTTATCAGTCTAACTCTATCAGTCTAACTTTATCAGTCTAACTCTATCAGTCTAACTAGCTGTCTAACTCTATCAGTCTAACTTTATCAGTCTAACTCTATCAGTCTAACACTATCAGTCTAACACTATCAGTCTAACTAGCTGTCTAACTCTATCAGTCTAACTCTATCAGTCTAACTCTATCAGTCTAACACTATCAGTCTAACTCTATCAGTCTAACTCTATCAGTCTAACTCTATCAGTCTAACTAGCTGTCTAACTCTATCAGTCTAACTCTATCAGTCTAACTTTATCAGTCTAACTTTATCAGTCTAACTCTTTCGGTCTAACTATATCAGTCTAACTAGCTGTCTAACTCTATCAGTCTAACTCTATCAGTCTAACTTTATCAGTCTAACTTTATCAGTCTAACTTTATCAGTCTAACTCTATCAGTCTAACTCTATCAGTCTAACTAGCTGTCTAACTCTATCAGTCTAACTCTATCAGTCTAACTTTATCAGTCTAACTTTATCAGTCTAACTCTATCGGTCTAACTATATCAGTCTAACTAGCTGTCTAACTAACAGTCTAAATGTATCAGTCTAACACTATCAGTCTAACTAGCTGTCTAACTATATCAGTCTAACTATATCAGTCTAACTCTATCAGTCTAACTCTCTCTGTCTAACTAACAGTCTAACTTTATCAGTATATCTCTATCAGTCTAACTATCAGTCTAACTCTATCAGTCTAACTCTATCAGTCTAACTCTATCAGTCTAACTAGCTGTCTAACTCTATCAGTCTAACTCTATCAGTCTAACTAGCTGTCTAACTCTATCAGTCTAACTCTATCAGTCTAACTCTATCAGTCTAACTAGGTGTCGAACTCTATCAGTCTAACTCTATCAGTCTAAATCTATCAGTCTAACTCTGTCAGTCTAACTAGCTGTCTAACTCTATCAGTCTAACTCTATCAGTCCCCAACTAGCTGTCTAACTCTATCAGTCTAACTCTATCAGTCTAACTAGCTGTCGAACTCTATCAGTCTAACTCTATCAGTCTAACTCTATCAGTCTAACTAGCTGTCTAACTCTATCAGTCTAACTCTATCAGTCTAACTAGCTGTCGAACTCTATCAGTCTAACTCTATCAGTCTAACTTTATCAGTCTAACTAGCTGTCTAACTTTATCAGTCTAACTTTATCGGTCTAACTCTATCAGTCTAACACTATCAGTCTAACACTATCAGTCCAACTAGCTGTCTAACTCTATCGGTCTAACTCTATCAGTCTAACTCTATCAGTCTAACACTATCAGTCTAACTCTATCAGTCTAACTCTATCAGTCTAACTAGCTGTCTAACTCTAACAGTCTAACTATATCAGTCTAACTAGCTGTCTAACTCTATCAGTCTAACTCTATCAGTCTAACTCTATCAGTCTAACTAGCTGTCTAACTATATCAGTCTAACTATATCAGTCTAACTCTATCAGTCTAACTCTATCTGTCCAACTAACAGTCTAACTTTATCAGTATATCTCTATCAGTCTAACTAGTTGTCTAACTCTATCAGTCTAACTCTATCAGTCTAACTATATCAGTCTAACTAGCTGTCTAACTCTATCGGTCTACCTATATCAGTCTAACTATCAGTCTAACTCTATCAGTCTAACTAGCTGTCTAACTCTATCAGTCTAACTCTATCAGTCTAACTAGCTGTCTAACTAGCTGTCTAACTCTATCAGTCTAACTTTATCAGTCTAACTAGCTGTCTAACTCTATCAGTCTAACTATCAGTCTAACTCTATCAGTCTAACTAGCTGTCTAACTCTATCAGTCCAACTATCAGTCTAACTCTATCAGTCTAACTAGCTGTCTAACTCTATCAGTCTAACTCTATCAGTCTAACTAGCTGTCTAACTCTATCAGTCTAACTTTATCAGTCTAACTTTATCAGTCTAACTCCATCGGTCTAACTATATCAGTCTAACTAGCTGTCTAACTAACAGTCTAACTTGATCAGTATATCTCTATCAGTCTAACTCTATCAGTCTAACTCTATCAGTCTAACTCTATCAGTCTAACTAGCTGTCTAACTCTATCAGTCTAACTCTATCAGTCTAACTAGCTGTCGAACTCTATCAGTCTAACTCTATCAGTCTAACTCTATCAGTCTAACTAGCTGTCTAACTCTATCAGTCTAACTCTATCAGTCTAACTAGCTGTCGAACTCTATCAGTCTAACTCTATCAGTCTAACTTTATCAGTCTAACTAGCTGTCTAACTTTATCAGTCTAACTCTATCAGTCTAACTTTATCAGTCTAACTCTATCAGTCTAACTAGCTGTCTAACTCTATCAGTCTAACTTTATCAGTCTAACTCTATCAGTCTAACACTATCAGTCTAACACTATCAGTCTAACTAGCTGTCTAACTCTATCAGTCTAACTCTATCAGTCTAACTAGCTGTCTAACTCTATCAGTCTAACTCTATCAGTCTAACTTTATCAGTCTAACTTTATCAGTCTAACTCTATCAGTCTAACTTTATCGGTCTAACTATATCAGTCTAACTAGCTGTCTAACTCTATCAGTCTAACTCTATCAGTCTAACTTTATCAGTCTAACTTTATCAGTCTAACTTTATCAGTCTAACTCTATCAGTCTAACTCTATCAGTCTAACTAGCTGTCTAACTCTATCAGTCTAACTCTATCAGTCTAACTCTATCAGTCTAACTTTATCAGTCTAACTCTATCGGTCTAACTATATCTGTCTAACTAGCTGTCCAACTAACAGTCTAAATGTATCAGTCTAACACTATCATTCTAACTAGCTGTCTAACTATATCAGTCTAACTATATCAGTCTAACTCTATCAGTCTAACTCTCTCTGTCTAACTAACAGTCTAACTTTATCAGTATATCTCTATCAGTCTAACTATCAGTCTAACTCTCTCTGTCTAACTAACAGTCTAACTTTATCAGTATATCTCTATCAGTCTAACTATCAGTCTAACTCTATCAGTCTAACTCTATCAGTCTAACTCTATCAGTCTCAACTAGCTGTCTAACTCTATCAGTCTAACTCTATCAGTCCAACTAGCTGTCTAACTCTATCGGTCTAACTCTATCAGTCTAACTCTATCAGTCTAACTAGCTGTCTAACTCTATCAGTCTAACTCTATCAGTCTAACTAGCTGTCAAACTCTATCAGTCTAACTCTATCAGTCTAACTCTATCAGTCTAACTCTATCAGTCTAACTTTATCAGTCTAACTAATCAGTCTAACTCTATCAGTCTAACTTTTATCGGTCTAACTATATCAGTCCAACTAGCTGTCTAACTCTATCAGTCTAACTCTATCAGTCTAACTTTATCAGTCTAACTTTATCAGTCCTAACTTTATCAGTCTAACTCTATCAGTCTAACTCTATCAGTCCAACTAGCTGTCTAACTCTATCAGTCTAACTCTATCAGTCTAACTTTATCAGTCTAACTTTATCAGTCTAACTCTTTCGGTCTAACTATATCAGTCTAACTAGCTGTCTAACTCTATCAGTCTAACTCTATCAGTCTAACTTTATCAGTCTAACTTTATCAGTCTAACTTTATCAGTCTAACTCTATCAGTCTAACTCTATCAGTCTAACTAGCTGTCTAACTCTATCAGTCTAACTTTATCGGTCTAACTATATCAGTCTAACTAGCTGTCTAACTCTATCAGTCTAACTCTATCAGTCTAACTTTATCAGTCTAACTTTATCAGTCTAACTCTATCGGTCTAACTATATCAGTCTAACTAGCTGTCTAACTAACAGTCTAAATGTATCAGTCTAACACTATCAGTCTAACTAGCTGTCTAACTATATCAGTCTAACTATATCAGTCTAACTCTATCAGTCTAACTCTCTCTGTCTAACTAACAGTCTAACTTTATCAGTATATCTCTATCAGTCTAACTATCAGTCTAACTCTATCAGTCTAACTCTATCAGTCCAACTAGCTGTCTAACTCTATCAGTCTAACTCTATCAGTCTAACTAGCTGTCTAACTCTATCAGTCTAACTCTATCAGTCTAACTCTATCAGTCTAACTAGCTGTCGAACTCTATCAGTCTAACTCTATCAGTCTAAATCTATCAGTCTAACTCTGTCAGTCTAACTAGCTGTCTAACTCTATCAGTCTAACTCTATCAGTCTAACTAGCTGTCTAACTCTATCAGTCTAACTCTATCAGTCTAACTAGCTGTCGAACTCTATCAGTCTAACTCTATCAGTCTAACTCTATCAGTCCAACTAGCTGTCTAACTCTATCAGTCTAACTCTATCAGTCCAACTAGCTGTCGAACTCTATCAGTCTAACTCTATCAGTCTAACTTTTATCAGTCTAACTAGCTGTCTAACTTTATCAGTCTAACTTTATCAGTCTAACTCTATCAGTCTAACACTATCAGTCTAACACTATCAGTCTAACTAGCTGTCTAACTCTATCAGTCTAACTCTATCAGTCTAACTCTATCAGTCTAACACTATCAGTCTAACTCTATCAGTCTAACTCTATCAGTCCAACTAGCTGTCTAACTCCTAACAGTCTAACTATATCAGTCTAACTAGCTGTCTAACTCTAACAGTCTAACTCTATCAGTCTAACTCTATCAGTCTAATTAGCTGTCTAACTCTTTCAGTCTAACTCTATCAGTCTAACTTTATCAGTCTAACTCTATCGGTCCAACTAGCTGTCTAACTCTATCAGTCTAACTCTATCAGTCTAACTCTATCAGTCCAACTAGCTGTCTAACTATATCAGTCTAACTATATCAGTCTAACTCTATCAGTCTAACTCTATCTGTCTAACTAACAGTCTAACTTTTATCAGTCTAACTATATCAGTCTAACTAGCTGTCTAACTCTATCGGTCTACCTATATCAGTCTAACTATCAGTCTAACTCTATCAGTCCAACTAGCTGTCTAACTCTATCAGTCTAACTCTATCAGTCTAACTAGCTGTCTAACTAGCTGTCTAACTCTATCAGTCTAACTTTATCAGTCTAACTAGCTGTCTAACTCTATCAGTCTAACTATCAGTCTAACTCTATCAGTCTAACTAGCTGTCTAACTCTATCAGTCTAACTATCAGTCTAACTCTATCAGTCTAACTAGCTGTCTAACTCTATCAGTCTAACTCTATCAGTCTAACTAGCTGTCTAACTCTATCAGTCTAACTTTATCAGTCTAACTTTATCAGTCTAACTCCATCGGTCTAACTATATCAGTCCAACTAGCTGTCTAACTAACAGTCTAACTTGATCAGTATATCTCTATCAGTCTAACTCTATCAGTCTAACTCTATCAGTCTAACTCTATCAGTCTAACTAGCTGTCTAACTCTATCAGTCTAACTCTATCAGTCTAACTAGCTGTCGAACTCTATCAGTCTAACTCTATCAGTCTAACTCTATCAGTCTAACTAGCTGTCTAACTCTATCAGTCTAACTCTATCAGTCTAACTAGCTGTCGAACTCTATCAGTCTAACTCTATCAGTCTAACTTTATCAGTGTAACTAGCTGTCTAACTTTATCAGTCTAACTCTATCAGTCTAACTTTATCAGTCTAACTCTATCAGTCTAACTAGCTGTCTAACTCTATCAGTCTAACTTTATCAGTCTAACTCTATCGGTCTAACACTATCAGTCTAACACTATCAGTCTAACTAGCTGTCTAACTCTATCAGTCTAACTCTATCAGTCTAACTCTATCAGTCTAACACTATCAGTCTAACTCTATCAGTCTAACTCTATCAGTCTAACTCTATCAGTCTAACTAGCTGTCTAACTCTATCAGTCTAACTCTATCAGTCTAACTTTATCAGTCTAACTTTATCAGTCTAACTCTTTCGGTCTAACTATATCAGTCTAACTAGCTGTCTAACTCTATCAGTCTAACTCTATCAGTCTAACTTTATCAGTCTAACTTTATCAGTCTAACTTTATCAGTCTAACTCTATCAGTCTAACTCTATCAGTCTAACTAGCTGTCTAACTCTATCAGTCTAACTCTATCAGTCTAACTTTATCAGTCTAACTTTTATCAGTCTAACTCTATCGGTCTAACTATATCAGTCCAACTAGCTGTCCAACTAACAGTCTAAATGTATCAGTCTAACACTATCAGTCTAACTAGCTGTCTAACTATGTCAGTCTAACTATATCAGTCTAACTCTATCAGTCTAACTCTCTCTGTCTAACTAACAGTCTAACTTTATCAGTATATCTCTATCAGTCCAACTATCAGTCTAACTCTATCAGTCTAACTCTATCAGTCTAACTCTATCAGTCTAACTAGCTGTCTAACTCTATCAGTCTAACTCTATCAGTCTAACTAGCTGTCTAACTCTATCAGTCTAACTCTATCAGTCTAACTCTATCAGTCTAACTAGGTGTCGAACTCTATCAGTCTAACTCTATCAGTCTAAATCTATCAGTCTAACTCTGTCAGTCTAACTAGCTGTCTAACTCTATCAGTCTAACTCTATCAGTCTAACTAGCTGTCTAACTCTATCAGTCTAACTCTATCAGTCTAACTAGCTGTCGAACTCTATCAGTCTAACTCTATCAGTCTAACTCTATCAGTCCAACTAGCTGTCTAACTCTATCAGTCTAACTCTATCAGTCTAACTAGCTGTCGAACTCTATCAGTCTAACTCTATCAGTCTAACTTTATCAGTCTAACTAGCTGTCTAACTTTATCAGTCTAACTTTATCAGTCTAACTCTATCAGTCTAACACTATCAGTCTAACACTATCAGTCTAACTAGCTGTCTAACTCTATCAGTCTAACTCTATCAGTCTAACTCTATCAGTCTAACACTATCAGTCTAACTCTATCAGTCTAACTCTATCAGTCTAACTAGCTGTCTAACTCTAACAGTCTAACTATATCAGTCTAACTAGCTGTCTAACTCTATCAGTCTAACTCTATCAGTCTAACTCTATCAGTCTAACTAGCTGTCTAACTATATCAGTCTAACTATATCAGTCTAACTCTATCAGTCTAACTCTATCTGTCTAACTAACAGTCTAACTTTATCAGTATATCTCTATCAGTCTAACTAGTTGTCTAACTCTATCAGTCTAACTATATCAGTCTAACTAGCTGTCTAACTCTATCGGTCTACCTATATCAGTCTAACTATCAGTCTAACTCTATCAGTCTAACTAGCTGTCTAACTCTATCAGTCTAACTCTATCAGTCTAACTAGCTGTCTAACTAGCTGTCTAACTCTATCAGTCTAACTTTATCAGTCTAACTAGCTGTCTAACTCTATCAGTCTAACTATCAGTCTAACTCTATCAGTCTAACTAGCTGTCTAACTCTATCAGTCTAACTATCAGTCTAACTCTATCAGTCTAACTAGCTGTCTAACTCTATCAGTCTAACTCTATCAGTCTAACTAGCTGTCTAACTCTATCAGTCTAACTTTATCAGTCTAACTTTATCAGTCTAACTCCATCGGTCTAACTATATCAGTCTAACTAGCTGTCTAACTAACAGTCTAACTTGATCAGTATATCTCTATC
Source organism: Coregonus clupeaformis (assembly GCF_020615455.1). Lineage (NCBI taxonomy): Eukaryota > Metazoa > Chordata > Actinopteri > Salmoniformes > Salmonidae > Coregonus > Coregonus clupeaformis. The sequence continues at coordinate 72,043 of NW_025534776.1, forward strand.
AGTCTAACTCTATCAGTCTAACTCTATCAGTCTAACTCTATCAGTCTAACTAGCTGTCTAACTCTATCAGTCTAACTCTATCAGTCTAACTAGCTGTCGAACTCTATCAGTCTAACTCTATCAGTCTAACTCTATCAGTCCAACTAGCTGTCTAACTCTATCAGTCTAACTCTATCAGTCTAACTAGCTGTCGAACTCTATCAGTCTAACTCTATCAGTCTAACTTTATCAGTCTAACTAGCTGTCTAACTTTATCAGTCTAACTCTATCAGTCTAACTTTATCAGTCTAACTCTATCAGTCTAACTAGCTGTCTAACTCTATCAGTCTAACTTTATCAGTCTAACTCTATCAGTCTAACACTATCAGTCTAACACTATCAGTCTAACTAGCTGTCTAACTCTATCAGTCTAACTCTATCAGTCTAACTCTATCAGTCTAACACTATCAGTCTAACTCTATCAGTCTAACTCTATCAGTCTAACTAGCTGTCTAACTCTAACAGTCTAACTATATCAGTCTAACTAGCTGTCTAACTCTAACAGTCTAACTCTATCAGTCTAACTCTATCAGTCTAATTAGCTGTCTAACTCTTTCAGTCTAACTCTATCAGTCTAACTTTATCAGTCTAACTCTATCAGTCTAACTAGCTGTCTAACTCTATCAGTCTAACTCTATCAGTCTAACTCTATCAGTCTAACTAGCTGTCTAACTATATCAGTCTAACTATATCAGTCTAACTCTATCAGTCTAACTCTATCTGTCTAACTAACAGTCTAACTTTATCAGTATATCTCTATCAGTCTAACTAGTTGTCTAACTCTATCAGTCTAACTCTATCAGTCTAACTATATCAGTCTAACTAGCTGTCTAACTCTATCAGTCTAACTCTATCAGTCTAACTCTATCAGTCTAACACTATCAGTCTAACTCTATCAGTCTAACTCTATCAGTCTAACTAGCTGTCTAACTCTAACAGTCTAACTATATCAGTCTAACTAGCTGTCTAACTCTAACAGTCTAACTCTATCAGTCTAACTCTATCAGTCTAATTAGCTGTCTAACTCTTTTCAGTCTAACTCTATCAGTCTAACTTTATCAGTCTAACTCTATCAGTCTAACTAGCTGTCTAACTCTATCAGTCTAACTCTATCAGTCTAACTCTATCAGTCTAACTAGCTGTCTAACTATATCAGTCTAACTATATCAGTCTAACTCTATCAGTCTAACTCTATCTGTCTAACTAACAGTCTAACTTTATCAGTATATCTCTATCAGTCTAACTAGTTGTCTAACTCTATCAGTCTAACTCTATCAGTCTAACTATATCAGTCTAACTAGCTGTCTAACTCTATCGGTCTAACTATATCAGTCTAACTATCAGTCTAACTCTATCAGTCTAACTAGCTGTCTAACTCTATCAGTCTAACTCTATCAGTCTAACTAGCTGTCTAACTAGCTGTCTAACTCTATCAGTCTAACTTTATCAGTCTAACTAGCTGTCTAACTCTATCAGTCTAACTATCAGTCTAACTCTATCAGTCTAACTAGCTGTCTAACTCTATCAGTCTAACTATCAGTCTAACTCTATCAGTCTAACTAGCTGTCTAACTCTATCAGTCTAACTCTATCAGTCTAACTAGCTGTCTAACTCTATCAGTCTAACTTTATCAGTCTAACTTTATCAGTCTAACTCCATCGGTCTAACTATATCAGTCTAACTAGCTGTCTAACTAACAGTCTAACTTGATCAGTATATCTCTATCAGTCTAACTCTATCAGTCTAACTCTATCAGTCTAACTCTATCAGTCTAACTAGCTCTCTAACTCTATCAGTCTAACTCTATCAGTCTAACTAGCTGTCTAACTCTATCAGTCTAACTTTATCAGTCTAACTCTATCAGTCTAACTAGCTGTCTAACTCTAACAGTCTAACTCTATCAGTCAAACTAGCTGTCTAACTCTAACAGTCTAACTCTATCAGTCTAACTCTATCAGTCTAACTAGCTTTCTAACTCTAACAGTCTAACTCTATCAGTCTAACTCTATCAGTCTAACTAGCTGTCTAACTCTTTTAGTCTAACTCTATCAGTCTAACTTTATCAGTCTAACTCTATCAGTCTAACTAGCTGTCTAACTCTATCAGTCTAACTCTATCAGTCTAACTCTATCAGTCTAACTAGCTGTCTAACTATATCAGTCTAACTATATCAGTCTAACTCTATCAGTCTAACTCTATCTGTCTAACTAACAGTCTAACTTTATCAGTATATCTCTATCAGTCTAACTAGCTGTCTAACTCTATCAGTCTAACTAGCTGTCTAACTCTATCGGTCTAACTCTATCAGTCTAACTATATCAGTCTAACTATCAGTCTAACTCTATCAGTCTAACACTATCAGTCTAACTCTATCAGTCTAACTAGCTGTCTAACTCTATCAGTCTAACTCTATCAGTCTAACTAGCTGTCTAACTAGCTGTCTAACTCTATCAGTCTAACTTTATCAGTCTAACTAGCTGTCTAACTCTATCAGTCTAACTATCAGTCTAACTCTATCAGTCTAACTAACTCTATCAGTGGTCCTCTGTAGTTCTGCTTGTAGAGCACGGCGCTTATAACGCCAAGGTAGTGGGTTCGATCCCCGGGACCACCCATACACAAAAAAAAAAATTATGCACGCATGACTGTAAGTCGCTTTGGATAAAAGCGTCTGCTAAATGGCATATTATTATTATTATTATTATTATTAACTAGCTGTCTAACTCTATCAGTCTAACTCTATCAGTCTAACTAGCTGTCTAACTCTATCAGTCTAACTTTATCAGTCTAACTTTATCAGTCTAACTCCATCGGTCTAACTATATCAGTCTAACTAGCTGTCTAACTAACAGTCTAACTTGATCAGTATATCTCTATCAGTCTATCTCTATCAGTCTAACTCTATCAGTCTAACTCTATCAGTCTAACTAGCTGTCTAACTCTATCAGTCTAACTCTATCAGTCTAACTAGCTGTCTAACTCTATCAGTCTAACTTTATCAGTCTAACTCTATCAGTCTAACACTATCAGTCTAACTCTATCAGTCTAACTGTCAGTCTAACACTATCAGTCTAACTCTGTGATTGTAACTTTATCAGTCTAACTATATCAGTCTAACTCTATCAGTCTAACTATATCAGTCTAACTATATCAGTCTAACTCTATGATTGTAACTATATCAGTCTAACTATATCAGTCTAACTCTGTGATTGTAACTTTATCAGTCTAACTATATCAGTCTAACTCTATCAGTCTAACTATATCAGTCTAACTATATCAGTCTAACTCTATGATTGTAACACTATCAGTCTAACTATATCAGTCTAACTCTGTGATTGTAACTTTATCAGTCTAACTATATCAGTCTAACTCTGAGATTGTAACTTTATCAGTCTAACTATATCAGTCTAACTCTATCAGTCTAACTATATCAGTCTAACTATATCAGTCTAACTCTGTGATTGTAACTTTATCAGTCTAACTATATCAGTCTGTAACAGTATATCACTTGACCAGTTATACGGATGATAGTTGATTGACATGTCTAATAGTTAATCTGATTGGTGCCCAGGAGGAAGCCCCCCCCCCTCCACTATTCTGACGGAGAGAAGTTCCATCTGACGGAGACAGACACCATTCGGCGACGCCCACGCAGCCGCGAGCACAGCCACGACCAATCAGACGACAGCACAACCAGCAGCAGCCAACCAGAGATTAGCATAACCAGCATCGACCAACCAGCGAGTGGCACACCTGGCAGCAGCCAACCAGAGATTAGCATAACCAGCATCGACCAACCAGCGAGCGGCACACCTGGCAGTGGCCAACCAGACATTAGCAGGAAGAGCATTGACCAACCAGAGAGCAGCGCGCCAGGCATTGACCAATCCCATCGCAGCCTGTTGGCCCCCCAGCAGCTGAACGGAGGGGTCGACCAATCACAGCGCGTCGTCCTGCGGAGGCGGCCTTTGTCGGAGGCTGAGGCGGCCTCTCGCAGGGAGAGCTGTGATAGGCCAGAAGTCAGGAAGCCGCTGAAGCCACCGGTGTCGCCCAAACCCTCGATGGCGGCTGTGAGGAGACAACAGCAGGACCCCCCCACCCCGACCAGACGCGTCCCCCTGCCTGGACCTGAAGCTGACAGTCCTGGTGAGTTTAACCCCTGACCCCTGACCTCTAAACCTAACCCCACCCCGACCAGACGCGTCCCCCTGCCTGGACCTGAAGCTGACAGTCCTGGTGAGTTTAACCCCTGACCCCTGACCTCTAAACCTCACCCCACCCCGACCAGACGCGTCCCCCTGCCTGGACCTGAAGCTGACAGTCCTGGTGAGTTTAACCCCTGACCCCTGACCTCTAAACCTCACCCCACCCCGACCAGACGCGTCCCCCTGCCTGGACCTGAAGCTGACAGTCCTGGTGAGTTTAACCCCTGACCCCTGACCTCTAAACCTAACCCCGACCAGACGCGTCCCCCTGCCTGGACCTGAAGCTGACAGTCCTGGTGAGTTTAACCCCTGACCCCTGACCTCTAAACCTCACCCCCACCCCCGACCAGACGCGTCCCCCTGCCTGGACCTGAAACTGACAGTCCTGGTGAGTTTAACCCCTGACCCCTGACCTCTAAACCTCACCCCACCCCCGACCAGACGCGTCCCCCTGCCTGGACCTGAAGCTGACAGTCCTGGTGAGTTTAACCCCTGACCCCTGACCTCTAAACCTCACCCGACCCCGACCAGACGCGTCCCCCTGCCTGGACCTGAAGCTGACAGTCCTGGTGAGTTTAACCCCTGACCCCTGACCTCTAAACCTCACCCCCGACCAGACGCGTCCCCCTGCCTGGACCTGAAGCTGACAGTCCTGGTGAGTTTAACCCCTGACCCCTGACCTCTAAACCTCACCCCTGACCAGACGCGTCCCCCTGCCTGGACCTGAAGCTGACAGTCCTGGTGAGTTTAACCCCTGAACCCTGACCTCTAAACCCCACCCCCGACCAGACGCGTCCCCCTGTCTGGACCTGAAGCTGACAGTCCTGGTGAGTTTAACCCCTGACCCCTGACCTCTAAACCTCACCCCACCCCGACCAGACGCGTCCCCCTGCCTGGACCTGAAGCTGACAGTCCTGGTGAGTTTAACCCCTGACCCCTGACCTCTAAACCTCACCCCGACCAGACGCGTCCCCCTGCCTGGACCTGAAGCTGACAGTCCTGGTGAGTTTAACCCCTGACCCCTGACCTCTAAACCCCACCCCGACCAGACGCGTCCCCCTGCCTGGACCTGAAGCTGACAGTCCTGGTGAGTTTAACCCCTGACCCCTGACCTCTAAACCTAACCCCACCCCGACCAGACGCGTCCCCCTGCCTGGACCTGAAGCTGACAGTCCTGGTGAGTTTAACCCCTGACCTCTAAACCTAACCCCACCCCGAGCAGATGCGTCCCCCTGCCTGGACCTGAAGCTGACAGTCCTGGTGAGTTTAACCCCTGACCCCTGACCTCTAAACCTAACCCCACCCCGACCAGACGCGTCCCCCTGCCTGGACCTGAAACTGACAGTCCTGGTGAGTTTAACCCCTGACCCCTGACCTCTAAACCCCACCCCGACCAGACGCGTCCCCCTGCCTGGACCTGAAGCTGACAGTCCTGGTGAGTTTAACCCCTGACCCCTGACCTCTAAACCTCACCCCACCCCGACCAGACGCGTCCCCCTGCCTGGACCTGAAGCTGACAGTCCTGGTGAGTTTAACCCCTGACCCCTGACCTCTAAACCTAACCCCACCCCCGACCAGACGCGTCCCCCTGCCTGGACCTGAAGCTGACAGTCCTGGTGAGTTTAAACACTGACCCCTGACCTCTAAACCCCACCCCGACCAGACGCGTCCCCCTGCCTGGACCTGAAGCTGACAGTCCTGGTGAGTTTAACCCCTGACCCCTGACCTCTAAACCTAACCCCACCCCGACCAGACGCGTCCCCCTGCCTGGACCTGAAGCTGACAGTCCTGGTGAGTTTAACCCCTGACCCCTGACCTCTGAACCTAACCCCACCCCCGACCAGACGCGTCCCCCTGCCTGGACCTGGAAGCTGACAGTCCTGGTGAGTTTAACCCCTGACCCCTGACCTCTAAACCTAACCCCACCCCCGACCAGACGCGTCCCCCTGCCTGGACCTGAAGCTGACAGTCCTGGTGAGTTTAACCCCTGACCCCTGACCTCTAAACCTCACCCCACCCCCGACCAGACGCGTCCCCCTGCCTGGACCTGAAGCTGACAGTCCTGGTGAGTTTAACCCCTGACCCCTGACCTCTAAACCTCACCCCGACCAGACGCGTCCCCCTGCCTGGACCTGAAGCTGACAGTCCTGGTGAGTTTAACCCCTGACACCTGACCTCTAAACCTAACCCCACCCCGACCAGACGCATTCCCCTGCCTGGACCTGAAACTGACAGTCCTGGTGAGTTTAACCCCTGACCCCTGACCTCTAAACCTCACCCGACCCCGACCAGACGCGTTCCCCTGCCTGGACCTGAAGCTGACAGTCCTGGTGAGTTTAACCCCTGACCCCTAAACCTCACCCCACCCCGACCAGACGCGTCCCCCTGCCTGGACCTGAAGCTGACAGTCCTGGTGAGTTTAACCCCTGACCCCTGACCTCTAAACCTAACCCCACCCCGACCAGACGCGTCCCCCTGCCTGGACCTGAAGCTGACAGTCCTGGTGAGTTTAACCCCTGACCCCTGACCTCTAAACCTAACCCCACCCCGACCAGACGCGTCCCCCTGCCTGGACCTGAAGCTGACAGTCCTGGTGAGTTTAACCCCCTGACCCCTGACCTCTAAACCTCACCCCACCCCCGACCAGACGCGTCCCCCTGCCTGGACCTGAAGCTGACAGTCCTGGTGAGTTTAACCCCTGACCCCTGACCTCTAAACCTAACCCCACCCCGACCAGACGCGTCCCCCTGCCTGGACCTGAAACTGACAGTCCTGGTGAGTTTAACCCCTGACCCCTGACCTCTAAACCTCACCCCACCCCGACCAGACGCGTCCCCCTGCCTGGACCTGAAGCTGACAGTCCTGGTGAGTTTAACCCCTGACACCTGACCTCTAAACCTAACCCCACCCCGACCAGACGCATTCCCCTGCCTGGACCTGAAACTGACAGTCCTGGTGAGTTTAACCCCTGACCCCTGACCTCTAAACCCCACCCCGACCAGACGCGTCCCCCTGCCTGGACCTGAAGCTGACAGTCCTGATGAGTTTAACCCCTGACCCCTGACCTCTAAACCTAACCCCGACCAGACGCGTCCCCCTGCCTGGACCTGAAGCTGACAGTCCTGGTGAGTTTAACCCCTGACCCCTGACCTCTAAACCTCACCCCACCCCCGACCAGACGCGTCCCCCTGCCTGGACCTGAAGCTGACAGTCCTGGTGAGTTTAACCCCTGACCCCTGACCTCTAAACCTCACCCCACCCCCGACCAGACGCGTCCCCCTGCCTGGACCTGAAGCTGACAGTCCTGGTGAGTTTAACCCCTGACCCCTGACCTCTAAACCTCACCCCGACCAGACGCGTCCCCCTGCCTGGACCTGAAGCTGACAGTCCTGGTGAGTTTAACCCCTGACCCCTGACCTCTAAACCTCACCCCGACCAGACGCGTCCCCCTGCCTGGACCTGAAGCTGACAGTCCTGGTGAGTTTAACCCCTGACCCCTGACCTCTAAACCTCACCCCCACCCCGACCAGACGCGTCCCCCTGCCTGGACCTGAAGCTGACAGTCCTGGTGAGTTTAATCCCCTGACCCCTGACCTCTAAACCCCACCCCGACCAGACGCGTCCCCCTGCCTGGACCTGAAGCTGACAGTCCTGGTGAGTTTAACCCCTGACCCCTGACCTCTAAACCTAACCCCACCCCGACCAGACGCGTCCCCCTGCCTGGACATGAAGCTGACAGTCCTGGTGAGTTTAACCCCTGACCCCTGACCTCTAAACCCCACCCCGACCAGACGCGTCCCCCTGCCTGGACCTGAAGCTGACAGTCCTGGTGAGTTTAACCCCTGACCCCTGACCTCTAAACCTAACCCCACCCCCGACCAGACGCGTCCCCCTGCCTGGACCTGAAGCTGACAGTCCTGGTGAGTTTAACCCCTGACCCCTGACCTCTAAACCTAACCCCACCCCGACCAGACGCGTCCCCCTGCCTGGACCTGAAGCTGACAGTCCTGGTGAGTTTAACCCCTGACCTCTAAACCTCACCCCACCCCGACCAGACGCGTCCCCCTGCCTGGACCTGAAGCTGACAGTCCTGGTGAGTTTAACCCCTGACCCCTGACCTCTAAACCTCACCCCCGACCAGACGCGTCCCCCTGCCTGGACCTGAAGCTGACAGTCCTGGTGAGTTTAACCCCTGACCCCTGACCTCTAAACCTCACCCCACCCCGACCAGACGCGTCCCCCTGCCTGGACCTGAAGCTGACAGTCCTGGTGAGTTTAACCCCTGACCTCTAAACCTAACCTCACCCCGACCAGACGCGTCCCCCTGCCTGGACCTGAAACTGACAGTCCTGGTGAGTTTAACCCCTGACCCCTGACCTCTAAACCTAACCCCACCCCGACCAGACGCGTCCCCCTGCCTGGACCTGAAGCTGACAGTCCTGGTGAGTTTAACCCCTGACCCCTGACCTCTAAACCTCACCCCACCCCGACCAGACGCGTCCCCCTGCCTGGACCTGAAGCTGACAGTCCTGGTGAGTTTAACCCCTGACCCCTGACCTCTAAACATCACCCCACCCCGACCAGACGCGTCCCCCTGCCTGGACCTGAAACTGACAGTCCTGGTGAGTTTAACCCCTGACCCCTGACCTCTAAACCTAACCCCACCCCGACCAGACGCGTCCCCCTGCCTGGACCTGAAACTGACAGTCCTGGTGAGTTTAACCCCTGACCCCTGACCTCTAAACCTCACCCCCGACCAGACACGTCCCCCTGCCTGGACCTGAAGCTGACAGTCCTGGTGAGTTTAACCCCTGACCCCTGACCTCTAAACCTCACCCCGACCAGACGCGTCCCCCTGCCTGGACCTGAAGCTGACAGTCCTGGTGAGTTTAACCCCTGACCCCTGACCTCTAAACCTCACCCCGACCAGACGCGTCCCCCTGCCTGGACCTGAAACTGACAGTCCTGGTGAGTTTAACCCCTGACCCCTGACCTCTAAACCTCACCCCATCCCCGACCAGACGCGTCCCCCTGCCTGGACCTGAAGCTGACAGTCCTGGTGAGTTTAACCCCTGACCCCTGACCTCTAAACCTAACCCCACCCCGACCAGACGCGTCCCCCTGCCTGGACCTGAAGCTGACAGTCCTGGTGAGTTTAACCCCTGACCCCTGACCTCTAAACCTAACCCCACCCCGACCAGACGCGTTCCCCTGCCTGGACCTGAAACTGACAGTCCTGGTGAGTTTAACCCCTGACCTCTAAACCTAACCCCACCCCGAGCAGACAAGTCCCCTTACCTGGACCTGACCTCTAAAACATGTTTTTCTCTGTTTTTTTCCGCCAGCAGATCCGAGGCGGGTGCCTCCCCCAGTCTGCCTCAAACCCAGCCCCCCTCCCACCGCTCCTAAACCCGCCAAGCCCTCCCTCTCCTCCCCCACCCCTCACCCTAGACCTCTCCCTGTCCCAGACACGCTCCCCTCCCCCCTCCCTGTCCCCTGTCCCCCCCCACACCTCCCCCTCCTCCAGCCCCTCCACGCCCCAGACCCCCTCCACCCCCGGGTCCACCCCCCACCCCGTCAAGCCTCCCCGCTCCGCCATCGCTGGCCTCTCTGTCGACCTGCTGGGGGGGAGGGAGGGGGAGGAGAGGGAGGGGGAAAGACTAAAAGAGGACCGGAGAGAAGTTGAGAAGGTGGAGGAGGAGAGGAGAGTTGAGAGAAGGAGAGAGGAGGAGGTGATGGAGGAGGAGAGGAGAGTTGAGAGAAGGAGAGAGGAGGAGGAGGTGATGGAGGAGAGGAGAGTTGAGAGAAGGAGAGAGGAGGAGGAGGTGATGGAGGAGAGGAGAGTTGAGAGAAGGAGGGAGGAGGAGGTGATGGAGGAGGCTCCAGCCCAAGTAGAGGGGGTGATAAAGGAGGTGCAGCACCAGAGGTTGGTGGAGACCAGCGCCTCCCTGGCAGCAGCTCTGGAAGCTGTGGAGCAGAAGATTAACCAGGATGACACACACAACCAGTGAGGACACACACACACACACACACACACACACACACACACACACACACACACACACACACACACACACACACACACACACACATACACACACACACACACACACAACCAGTGAGAACACACACACACACACACACACACAACCAGTGAGAACACACACACACAACATCTAATACAAATGAAAGGGGAAGTTGACCTAAAATCTAAAATGTCCAAAGTTATTCCATACATTGAAACTAGTTATGTGGAGTTTTCCTTCTCAGCGGGGAGAACGTACGTGAGAGAAAAGTTGTGTGTGTGTTAAGGAAAGAATGAGTGGACCAGTGAGTTCCAGTGTGAGTGAATATGAGAGTGAATGTGAGAGTGAGTGATTTTATGAGAGTGAGTGATCGTGTTAAAGAGAAGGACACTCCTCTTCCGCTGCAGTGTAACAGTCTAAGGCACCAGTGAGTGTCAGTGAGAGTGAGTGATTTTATGAGAGTGAGTGATCGTGTTAAAGAGAAGGACTCTCCTCTTCCGCTGCAGTGGAACAGTCTAAAGCACCAGTGTTATCGAGGTGGTAGTGCTCTCTAAATATGTCAGTGTTATCGAGGTGGTAGTGCTCTCTAAATATGTCAGTGTTATCGAGGTGGTGGTGCTCTCTAAATATGTCAGTGTTATCGAGGTGGTAGTGCTCTCTAAATATGTCAGTGTTATCGAGGTGGTGGTGCTCTCTAAATATGCCAGTGTTATCGAGGTGGTAGTGCTCTCTAAATATGTCAGTGTTATCGAGGTGGTGGTGCTCTCTAAATATGCCAGTGTTATCGAGGTGGTAGTGCTCTCTAAATATGTCAGTGTTATCGAGGTGGTAGTGCTCTCTAAATATGCCAGTGTTATCGAGGTGGTAGTGCTCTCTAAATATGTCAGTGTTATCGAGGTGGTAGTGCTCTCTAAATATGCCAGTGTTATCGAGGTGGTAGTGCTCTCTAAATATGTCAGTGTTATCGAGGTGGTAGTGCTCTCTAAATATGCCAGTGTTATCGAGGTGGTAGTGCTCTCTAAATATGCCAGTGTTATCGAGGTGGTAGTGCTCTCTAAATATGTCAGTGTTATCGAGGTGGTAGTGCTCTCTAAATATGTCAGTGTTATCGAGGTGGTAGTGCTCTCTAAATATGTCAGTGTTATCGAGGTGGTAGTGCTCTCTAAATATGTCAGTGTTATCGAGGTGGTAGTGCTCTCTAAATATGCCAGTGTTATCGAGGTGGTAGTGCTCTCTAAATATGCCAGTGTTATCGAGGTGGTAGTGCTCTCTAAATATGTCAGTGTTATCGAGGTGGTAGTGCTCTCTAAATATGCCAGTGTTATCGAGGTGGTAGTGCTCTCTAAATATGTCAGTGTTATCGAGGTGGTAGTGCTCTCTAAATATGTCAGTGTTATCGAGGTGGTAGTGCTCTCTAAATATGTCAGTGTTATCGAGGTGGTAGTGCTCTCTAAATATGCCAGTGTTATCGAGGTGGTAGTGCTCTCTAAATATGCCAGTGTTATCGAGGTGGTAGTGCTCTCTAAATATGCCAGTGTTATCGAGGTGGTAGTGCTCTCTAAATATGTCAGTGTTATCGAGGTGGTAGTGCTCTCTAAATATGCCAGTGTTATCGAGGTGGTAGTGCTCTCTAAATATGTCAGTGTTATCGAGGTGGTAGTGCTCTCTAAATATGTCAGTGTTATCGAGGTGGTAGTGCTCTCTAAATATGTCAGTGTTATCGAGGTGGTAGTGCTCTCTAAATATGTCAGTGTTATTGAGGTGGTAGTGCTCTCTAAATATGTCAGTGTTATCGAGGTGGTAGTGCTCTCTAAATATGCCAGTGTTATCGAGGTGGTAGTGCTCTCTAAATATGTCAGTGTTATCGAGGTGGTAGTGCTCTCTAAATATGCCAGTTTTATCGAGGTGGTAGTGCTCTCTAAATATGTCAGTGTTATCGAGGTGGTAGTGCTCTCTAAATATGTCAGTGTTATCGAGGTGGTGGTGCTCTCTAAATATGCCAGTGTTATCGAGGTGGTAGTGCTCTCTAAATATGTCAGTGTTATCGAGGTGGTAGTGCTCTCTAAATATGCCAGTGTTATCGAGGTGGTAGTGCTCTCTAAATATGTCAGTGTTATCAGAAAAAATGGCGGTGTGGTTACGGTATGGGCAGGCATAAGCTACGGACAACGAACCCAATAGCATTTTATCGATGGCAATTTGAATGCACCAAAATACTGTGATGAGTATTCGAGAGTACAACAGATGTACATCTGCATTCCCAGTGATAAAAAAAATAGCTCATTCGGCCGTACGCTTTCAACAAAACAAAGAATTTGTCCACATTTGACAGATTTCCCTTTGACTGAAAATGGAGCTACCAGAGAACAAAGCCACGTCCTGAGTCACCTGGCCTGTTATATCAGCTTCCCAGTTCTGGACTGCAGGGAGAGAGAGGGGAGAAGGAAACCTCCACCCAACTATACTGAACAAGAATATAAACACTTCATATGAGGAAATCAGTCAATTGAAATAAATTCATTAGGCCCTAATCTATGGATTTCACATGACTGGGAATACAGATATGCATCTGTTGGTCACAGATACCTTAAACATGGGCCTCACAATGGGCCTCAGGATCTCATCACAGTATTTTGGTGCATTCAAATTGCCATCGATAAAATGCTATTGGGTTCGTTGTCCGTAGCTTATGCCTGCCTGCCCATACCATAACCCCACCGCCACCATGGGGCACTCTGTTCACAACGTTGACAATAGGAAACCGCTCGCCCACACGACGCCAAGCACGTGGTCTGCGGTTGTAAGGCCGGTTGGACATACTGACAAATTCTCAAAAACGATGTTGGAGGCGGCTTATGGTAGAAAAATGAACATTACATTCTCTGGCAACAGCTCTGGTGGACATTCCTGCACTCAGCATGCCAATTGCACGCTCCCTCAAAACTTGAGACATCTGTGGCATTTTGTTGTGTGACAAAACGGCACATTTTAGAGTGGCCTTTTATTGTCCCCAGCACAAGGTGCACCTGTGTAATGATCATGCTGTTTAATCAGCTTCTTGATATGCCACACCTGTCAGGTGGATGGATTATCTTGGCAAAGGAGAAATACTCATCAACAGGGATGTAAACAAATTTGTGCACAAAATTTGAGAGTAATACTTTTTTTGTGCATATGTAAAATGTCTGGGTCCAATACTTTACATGTTGCATATATATTTTTGTTCAGTGTAGTTTCAGTGTATGGAATCACTTGGGATATTGTGGATTTTAGGTAAACATCCCCTTTAAGAGGTATCATTGGATATGAGAAGATTTTAAAATGTTTAATGTCTCCTCTATCTCTCTCTCTCTCTCTCCTTCCCTGCCTCTCTCCCTCCCTCTCTCTCTCTCTCTCTCTCTCTCTCTCTCTCTCTCTCTCTCTCTCTCTCTCTCTCTCTCTCTCTCTCTCTCTCTCTCTCTCTCTCTCTCTCTCTCTCTCTCTCTCTCTCTCTCTCTCTCTCTCCTTCCCTGCCTCTCTCCCTCCCTCTCTCTCCCTCTCTCTCTCCTTCCTTCCTTCCCTGCCTCTCTCCCTCCCTCGCTCTCCCTCTCTCTCTCTCTCCTTCCTTCCTTCCCTGCCTCTCCTTCCCTGCCTCTCTCCCTCCCTCTCTCTCTCCTCCTCTTCCTCCCTCTCTCTCCTCCTCTCCCTCCCTCTCTCTCTCCTTCCTTCCTTCCCTGCTCTCTCTCTCTCTCTCTCTCTCCCTCTCTCTCCCCCGCCCTCCCTCTCTCTCCCTCTCTCTCTCCTTCCCTGCCTCTCTCCCTCCCTCTCTCTCCCTCTCTCTCTCATTCCTTCCTTCCCTGCCTCTCTCTCTCTCTCTCCCTCTCTCTCTCTCTCCCTCTCTCTCCCCCGCCCTCTCTCTATCTCCCTCTCTCCCTCTCTCTCTCCTTCCCTGCCTCTCTCCCTCCCTCTCTCTCTCCTCCTCTTCCTCCCTCTCTCTCCTCCTCTCCCTCCCTCTCTCTCCTCCTCTCCCTCCCTCTCTCTCCTCCTCTTCCTCCCTCTCTCTCCTCCTCTCCCTCCCTCTCTCTCCTCCTCTTCCTCCCTCTCTCTCTCCTTCCCTGCCTCTCTCCCTCCCTCTCTCTCCCTCTCTCTCTCATTCCTTCCTTCCCTGCCTCTCTCCCTCCCTCTCTCTCCCTCTCTCTCTCCTTCCTTCCTTCCCTGCCTCTCTCTCTCTCTCTCTCCCCCTCTCTCCCCCGCCCTCCCTCTCTCTCCCTCTCTCTCTCCTTCCCTGCCTCTCTCCCTCCCTCTCTCTCCCTCTCTCTCTCCTTCCTTCCTTCCCTGCCTCTCTCTCTCTCTCTCCCTCTCTCTCTCTCCCTCTCTCTCCCCTGCCCTCTCTCTCTCTCCCTCTCTCCCTCTCTCTCTCCTTCCCTGCCTCTCTCCCTCCCTCTCTCTCTCCTCCTCTTCCTCCCTCTCTCTCCTCCTCTCCTCCTCTCCCTCCCTCTCTCTCCTCCTCTCCCTCCCTCTCCCTCTCCTCCTCTTCCTCCCTCTCTCTCCTCCTCTCCCTCTCTCTCTCTCTCTCTCTCTCTCCCTCTCTCTCTCCTTCCCTGCCTCTCTCCCTCCCTCTCTCTCCTCCTCTTCCTCCCTCTCTCTCCTCCTCTCCCTCCCTCTCTCTCCCTCTCTCTCTCCTCCTCTCCCTCCCTCTCTCTCCTCCTCTTCCTCCCTCTCTCTCCTCCTCTCCCTCCCTCTCCCTCCCTCTCTCTTCCTCCCTCTCTCTCCTCCTCTCCCTCCCTCTCTAGTTCTCTAGTGGAGGAGAAGACGACAGTCAACATTCTAGATGACATCGGCAGCATGTTTGACGACCTGGCGGACCAGCTGGACGCCATGTTGGACTAGAGCTCCCAGCGTCGCTATAACAACCAGCCAAGAGCTGCCTGCTGACGCCAGCTATCCCAGGGTGCTTTGCGGCTCCTGTGTAGAATAGCAGAACTCTATGCTAGAAGTGTTCCTGTGTGTTCGTCATCACGCGCCCTGTTCCTGACCTAGTGCACTACTATATACGGCTCTGGTCAACTGCACTACATAGGGGGGAATGGGGATGTTACCGTGGTGATGTTACCATGGTGTTGGGTGGTAGATGTTCCTGAAGCAGGAAGTTGTAGATGTATGTATTCTCCCTCCCCTCTCATTGGTCAAGAAGTATTCTGAAGCACACACACACAGACAGACAGACAGACAGACAGACAGGCAGACAGACAGGTAGACAGACAGGCACAAGGTGTTAAGGGCAGAGACAGACTGACAGACAGACAGACAGACAGACACAAGGTGTTAAGCACAGAAACAAACAGACAGACAGACAGACAGACACAAAGTGTTAAGCACAGAAACAGACAGACAGACAGACAGACAGACAGACAGACAGACAGACAGACAGACAGACAGACAGACAGAAGAAAGACAGACACAAGGTGTTAAGCACAGAAACAGACAGACAGACAGACAGACAGACAGACAGACAGACACAAGGTGTTAAGCACAGAAACAAACAGACAGACAGACAGACAGACACAAGGTGTTAAGCACAGAAACAAACAGACAGACAGACAGACAGACAGACACAAGGTGTTAAGCACAGAAACAAACAGACAGACAGACAGACAGACAGACAGACAGACAGACACAAGGTGTTAAGCACTGAAACAGACAGACAGACAGACAGACAGACAGACAGTTTGCATCTGATGTCATCTTGCAGAAGGGACAAACAGCCCAATAAATATACTGGCCCTAGGAGATGTCAGGGGAAGGGTAGAGAGAGAGAAAAGATGGTTTGGAAGCGGTGGTGTTTACAGGGGAAGGGTAGAGAGAGAGAAAAGATGGTTTGGAAGCGGTGGTGTTTACAGGGAAAGGGTAGAGAGAGAGAAAAGATGGTTTGGAAGCGGTGGTGTTTACAGGGGAAGGGTAGAGAGAGAGAAAAGATGGTTTGGAAGCGGTGGTGTTTACAGGGAAAGGGTAGAGAGAGAGAAAAGATGGTTTGGTAGCGGTGGTGTTTACAGGGAAAGGGTAGAGAGAGAGAAAAGATGGTTTGGAAGCGGTGGTGTTTACAGGGAAAGGGTAGAGGGAGAGAAAAGATGGTTTGGAAGCGGTGGTGTTTACAGGGGAAGGGTAGAGAGAGCGAAAAGATGGTTTGGAAGCGGTGGTGTTTGGAGTTTACAGTTCCTCTGGGGGAATACTAGAAGGAGTATTTAAATACTGATTACAGGAGGAGGTAACCTGAACTCTGACCTACTGTCTCCTGCTGTGTGTTACTATGGTTACTGTAGTAGTTGTTGTTGTTGTTGTTGTTGTTGTAGCTGTTGTGAGTGGTTGTAGTTCACTGTTATTGTTGTTGCTGTGTGTTTCTGGTCCCTGATGCTCCCGACAGACAGACAGACAGACAGACAGACAGGCAGGCAGACAGGCAGACAGACAGACAGGCAGGCAGGCAGGCAGGCAGGCAGACACAGACAGACAGACAGACAGACCCAAACAAGATGTAGTGATACCATAGCTACCATAGACAGACAGACAGACAGACCATAGCTACCATAGACAGACAGACAGACAGACAGACAGACAGACAGACAGACAGACTAACCCAAACAAGATGTGGTGATACCATAGCTACCATAGACAGAATAGAAACAGGGGCTTTTGTACCTTAAACCCTTATAGTGGAGCTTATCCCAAACATACACTGCCTTCACAAAGTATTCACACCCCTTGACTTTTTCCACTTTTTGTAGTGGTACAAAGTGGGATTCAAATGGATTTAATTGCATTTTTTTTGTCAACAATCTACACAAAATAGTTTGTAAAAAATGTATGAAAAATAAAACACAAATATATCTTGATTAGATAAGTATTCAACCCCTGGGTCAATACATGTTAGGATCACCTTTGGCAGCGATTCCAGCCGTGAGTCTTTCTGGGTAAGTCTCTAAGAGCTTTGAACACCTGGATTGTACAATATTTGCACATAATTCTTTTAAATTCTTCAAACTCTGTGAAGTTGTTTGTTGATCATTGCTAGACAGCCATTTTCAAGTCTTGCTGTATATTTTCAAGCCAATTTAAGTCAAAACTGTAACTAGGCCACTTAGGAACATTGAATCAATCAATCAATCAATTTTATTTTATATAGCCCTTCTTACATCAGCTAATATCTCGAAGTGCTGTACAGAAACCCAGCCTAAAACCCCAAACAGCTAGTAATGCAGGTGTAGAAGCACGGTGGCTAGGAAAAACTCCCTAGAAAGGCAAAACCTAGGAAGAAACCTAGAGAGGAACCAGGCTATGAGGGGTGGCCAGTCCTCTTCTGGCTGTGCCGGGTGGAGATTATAACAGAACCATGCCAAGATGTTCAAAAATGTTCATAAGTGACAAGCATGGTCAAATAATAATCAGGAATAAATCTCAGTTGGCTTTTCATAGCCGATCATTAGAGTTTAAAACAGCAGGTCTGGGACAGGTAGGGGTTCCATAACCGCAGGCAGAACAGTTTAAACTGGAATAGCAGCAAGGCCAGGCGGACTGGGGACAGCAAGGAGTCACCACGGCCGGTAGTCCCGACGTATGGTCCTAGGGCTCAGGTCTCTCAGTTGGCTTTTCATAGCCGATCATTTAGAGTTGAAAACAGCAGGTCTGGGACAGGTAGGGGTTTCGTAGCCGCAGGCAGAACAGTTGAAACTGGAATAGCAGCAAGGCCAGGCGGACCATTGAATGTCTTCTTGGTGAGCAACTCCAGTGTATATTTGGTCTTGTGTTTCAGGTCATTGTCCTGTTGGAAAGCAGACTGAAGCAGGTTTTCAGGTTTCAGGTCATTGTCCTGTTGGAAAGCAGACTGAAGCAGGTTTCCATCTAGGATTTTACTTATCTCTTTTCCGTTTCTTTTTATCATAACAAACTCAGTAGTCCTTTGACGATGACAAGCATACTCATAACATGATGCAGCCACCACCATGCTTGAAAATATGGTACTCAGTGATGTGTTGTGTTGGAGTTGCCCCAGACATGCCTGTCTTCCCAGTAGCCTGCTTGGTGTGAGCTGCTGACTGCGATTCACTTGCAGATGATTATTGACACATCAACCAGGATTAAGGGTTAGGGCAATTTGTGAATGTTGTTGGAGGGGGAGTGGTTTCTCCTTTCCAATCAGAGGTTAGTACCGGGAGGTGTGCTCGTCACACTCTGCAAGGCAATTAGTGTTAGTACTTCAGTCCCCCCTGTGTTCTCAGCAATTAGTGTTAGTACTTCAGTCCCCCCTGTGTTCTCAGCAATTAGTGTTAGTTCTTCAGTCTCCCCTGTGTTATTAGCAATTAGTACTTCAGTCCCCCCTGTGTTCTCAGTAATTAGTGTTAGTACTTCAGTCTCATCTGTGTTCTCAGCAATTAGCAATTAGTACTTCAGTCCCCCCTGTGTTCTCAGCAATTAGTGTTAGTACTTCAGTCCCCCCTGTGTTCTCAGCAATTAGTGTTAGTTCTTCAGTCTCCCCTGTGTTATTAGCAATTAGTACTTCAGTCCCCCCTGTGTTCTCAGTAATTAGTGTTAGTACTTCAGTCTCATCTGTGTTCTCAGCAATTAGCAATTAGTACTTCAGTCCCCCCCTGTGTTCTCAGCAATTAGTGTTAGTACTTCAGTCCCCCCTGTGTTCTCAGCAATTAGTGTTAGTACTTCAGTCCCCCCTGTGTTCTCAGCAATTAGTGTTAGTCCTTCAGTCTCCCCTGTGTTCTCAGCAATTAGTGTTAGTACTTCAGTCCCCCCTGTGTTCTCAGCAATTAGTGTTAGTACTTCAGTCCCCCCTGTGTTTTCAGCAATTAGTGTTAGTACTTCAGTCCCCCCGTGTTCTCAGCAATTAGTGTCAGTACTTCAGTCCCCCCGTGTTCTCAGCAATTAGTGTTAGTACTTCAGTCCCCCCTGTGTTCTCAGCAATTAGTGTTAGTACTTCAGTCCCCCCTGTGTTCTCAGCAATTAGTGTTAGTTCTTCAGTCCCCCCTGTGTTTTCAGCAATTAGCAATTAGTACTTCAGTCCCCCCTGTGTTCTCAGCAATTAGTGTTAGTACTTCAGTCTCCCCTTTGTTCTCAACAATTAGTGTTAATACTTCAGTCTCCCCTGTGTTCTCAGCAATTAGTGTTAGTACTTCAGTCCCCCCTGTGTTCTCAGCAATTAGTGTTAGTACTTCAGTCCCCCCGTGTTCTCAGCAATTAGTGTCAGTACTTCAGTCCCCCCGTGTTCTCAGCAATTAGTGTTAGTACTTCAGTCCCCCCTGTGTTCTCAGCAATTAGTGTTAGTACTTCAGTCCCCCCTGTGTTCTCAGCAATTAGTGCTAGTACTTCAGTCCCCCCTGTGTTTTCAGCAATTAGCAATTAGTACTTCAGTCCCCCCTGTGTTCTCAGCAATTAGTGTTAGTACTTCAGTCTCCCCTTTGTTCTCAACAATTAGTGTTAATACTTCAGTCTCCCCTGTGTTCTCAGCAATTAGTGTTAGTACTTCAGTCCCCCCGTGTTCTCAGCAATTAGTGTTAGTACTTCAGTCTCCCCTTTGTTCTCAACAATTAGTGTTAATACTTCAGTCTCCCCTGTGTTCTCAGCAATTAGTGTTAGTACTTCAGTCCCCCCTGTGTTCTCAGCAATTAGTGTTAGTACTTCAGTCCCCCCTGTGTTCTCAGCGGCGGCGGTCCCGTCGCAAATCTAAGACCATTGGCGAAACAAAGAGGAGCTATTAGAGGAAGACTCCACACCTCCCCACCCCTTGGCTGCAACCCTTTTAATTTAGTGTACCCTGCGAGCACAACCCATGTGGAATTCTGGCAGGGTTCGGAACTGCCGATCTGCGGTCAAGAATGCCGAGTTCATCTCAGCCTGTGCTGCCCTAGACTTTATGGCCTTGAGACATGGATCACCCTAGAGAACACTGCTACTCCAGCTGACTACGTTTTCTCTCCTAGTCCGAGAGCATCTGGTCGCCACGGTGATGGCACAGGGCTACTCATTTCTCCTAAGGAGAGATTCTCTCTTTTCTCCCTCTCTCACCTGTCCATCTCCTCATTTGAATTCCACGCTGTCGCTGTCACTCAAGCTTAACGTGGTTGTCATCTATCGCCCACCAGGTGTCCTTAGAGTTCCTCGTAAGCTAATTTCCTGACGATGGCTCACCGCTCTTCGTACTTGATGACTTCAACCTCCCGACGTCGGCCTTCGATTCATTTCTTTCCCCTCCTTGCCTCTTTTGACCTCACCCTTTCCCAATCCCCTCCAACTCACAAGGCAGGTAATACGCTTGACCTCATCTTTACTAGAGGCTGTTCTCCGACTAACCTCACTGCAACCCCCCTCCACGTCTCTGATCACTACTTTGTTTCCTTTTCTGTCTCCCTTTCCTCCAACCCTAACCCCTCAGCCCCTACCCAGATGGTCATGTGCCGTCGCAATCTTCACTCTCTCTCTCCCACTACTCTCTCCTCTTCTATCCTATCATCTCTCCCTTCTGCTAAATCCTTCTCCCTCCTGTCTCCTGATTCTGCCTCATCGACCATACTCTCCTCCCTTTCTGTATCCTATGACTCTAACTGTCCCCTTTCCTCCTGGACGGCTCGGCCCTCCCCTCCTGCTCCATTGTGAGCTTCCAGAACAGGGCTGAGTGACTCATTGTGAGCTTCCAGAACAGGGCTGAGTGACTCATTGTGAGCTTACAGAACAGGGCTGAGTGACTCATTGTGAGCTTACAGAACAGGGCTGAGTGACTCATTGTGAGCTTCCAGAACAGGGCTGAGTGACTCATTGCGAGCTTACAGAACAGGGCTGAGTGACTCATTGTGAGCTTCCAGAACAAGGCTGCGGGCAGCTGAGCGAAAATGGAGGAAAACTAAACTTCCGGAGGATCTATCATCCTTTCACTCCCTCCTCTCTACCTTCTCTTCCTCTGTATCTGCTGCTAAAGCCATCCTTTCCCTCCCTCCTCTCTACCTCCTCTTCCTCTGTATCCGCTGCTAAAGCCATCCTTTCACTCCCTCCTCTCTACCTCCTCTTCCTCTGTATCTGCTGCTAAAGCCATCCTTTCACTCCCTCCTCTCTACCTTCCCTTCCTCTGTATCTGCTGCTAAAGCCATCCTTTCCCTCCCTCCTCTCTACCTCCTCTTCCTCTGTATCCGCTGCTAAAGCCATCCTTTCACTCCCTCCTCTCTACCTCCTCTTCCTCTGTATCTGCTGCTAAAGCCATCCTTTCACTCCCTCCTCTCTACCTTCTCTTCCTCTGTATCTGCTGCTAAAGCCATCCTTTCACTCCCTCCTCTCTACCTTCTCTTCCTCTGTATCTGCTGCTAAAGCCATCCTTTCACTCCCTCCTCTCTACCTCCTCTTCCTCTGTATCTGCTGCTAAAGCCATCCTTTCCCTCCCTCCTCTCTACCTTCTCTTCCTCTGTATCTGCTGCTAAAGCCATCCTTTCACTCCCTCCTCTCTACCTCCTCTTCCTCTGTATCTGCTGCTAAAGCCATCCTTTCACTCCCTCCTCTCTACCTCCTCTTCCTCTGTATCTGCTGCTAAAGCCATCCTTTCACTTCCTCCTCTCTACCTCCTCTTCCTCTGTATCTGCTGCTAAAGCCATCCTTTCACTCCCTCCTCTCTACCTCCTCTTCCTCTGTATCTGCTGCTAAAGCCATCCTTTCACTCCCTCCTCTCTACCTTCTCTTCCTCTGTATCTGCTGCTAAAGCCATCCTTTAACCCCCTCCTCTCTACCTTCTCTTCCTCTGTATCTGCTGCTAAAGCCATCCTTTCACTCCCTCCTCTCTACCTTCTCTTCCTCTGTATCTGCTGCTAAAGCCATCCTTTAACTCCCTCTCTACCTTCTCTTCCTCTGTATCTGCTGCTAAAGCCTCTTCCTATCGCTCAAAATGTCAAGCTTCTGCTTCTAACCCTAGGAAACGATTTACCACCTTCTCCTCCCTCCTTAATCCCCCGTCCCTCCTCCCTCTCTGCGGACGACTTCGTCAACTACTTTGAAAAGAAGGTTGACGACATCCGCTACGTATTCACTCAGCCTATTGAGTCCACTGGGCTCACTCACACAGAACTACCCTACGCCTTGACCTCTTTCTCCCCTCTCTCTCCAGACTAGTGAGGTCTGGCCTCCTGACAAACTGCCCTCCTCCCTTCTCCAGACCATCTCTGGAGACCTTCTCCCATTCCTCACTTCCCTCATCCCTGACCACTGGCTGCGTCCCCTCTGACTTCAAAATGGCCTGAGTTTCTCCCCTCCTCAAGAAACCAACACTCGACTCATCTGACGTCAAAAACTAAAGACCTGTATACCTTCTTTCTTTTCTTTCAAAAAACACTTCTGTCTCTGATCAACTTTCTCGTTAACTCTCTCAGAACGATCTTCTTGACCCTAACTATTCTGGCTTCAAGATGGGTAACTCTACCAAAACTGCTCTTCTCTGTGTCACGGAGGCTCTCCTCACTGCCAAAGCTGACTCTCTCTCTCCTCTGCTCTCATCCTCCTATATCTATCTGCTGCCTTCAAAACTGTGAACCATGAGATCTTCCTCTCCACCCTCTCAGGGCTGGGCGTCTCAGGCTCTGCACACTCTTGGATTGCATCCTACCTGGCAGGCCACTCCTACCAGGTGACGTGGAGAGGATCTGTGTCTGCACCACATACTCTCACTACTGGTGTCCCCCAGTGCTCGGTTCTAGGTCCTCTCCTCTTCTCTCTAGACACCAAGTCACTCGGCTCCGTCATATCCTCACATGGTCTCTCCTATCATTGCTATGTGGATGACACTCAACTACTTTTCTCCTTCCCCCCCCTTTCTGACACCCAGGTGGCAAAACGCATCTCTGCGTAGATATCTCAGCTTCGATGTCGGCCCACCACCTCAAGCTCAACCTCGACAAAAATGAGCTGCTCTTCCTCCCGGGAAAGGCCTGCCTGCTTCAAGACCTCTCCATTACGGTTGACAACTCCACGGTGTCGCCCTCCCAGAGTGCAAAGAACCTTGGCGTGACCCTGGAACACCCTGATGTTTTCTGCAAACATGAAAGCAGTGACTCACTGCTGCAGGTTCATGCTCTACAACATCCGTAGAGTACGACCCTACCTCACACAGGAAGCGGCGCAGGTCCTAATCCAGGCACTTGTCTTCTCCGGTCTGGACTACTGCAACTTGCTGTTGACTGGGCTCTCCGCTTGTGCCATCAAACCCCTACAACTTATCCAGAATGATGCAGCCCGCCTGGTGTTCAACCTTCCCAAGTTCTCCCATGTCACCCCGCTCCTCCGCACACTCCACTGGCTTCCAGTCGAAGCTCACATCCACTACAAGACCATGGTGCTTACCTACGGAGCAGCAAGAGAAACTGCCCCTCCCTACCTTCAGGCTATGCTCAAACCCTACACCCCAACCTGAGCACTCCGTTCTGCCACCTCTGGTCTCTTGACCCTCCCACCCCTACGGGAGGGCAGCTCCCGCTCAGCCCAGTCCAAGCTCTTCTCTGTCCTGGCACCCAAATGGTGGAACCAGCTTCCCCCTGAAGCTAGGACAGCAGAGTTCCTGCCCATCTTCCGGAAACATCTGAAACCCTACCTCTTCAAAGAGTATCTTAAATAATCCCACAGCATCCTCCACAAATAAAAATAACAAAAAGCCTTTCGTGAACTAACACTCGCACTTGACTTCTTTCCCCCTTACTAGCTCTGACTTTACTAATAGCTATTTTATTGAAGAAAAATGTACTTACGATGACTGTAATATGTGGTTGTCTCACCTAGCTATCTTAAGTTGAATGCACTAACTGTAAGTCACTCTGGATAAGAGCGTCTGTAAATGACAAAAATGTCAAAGTAAATGTTTTATTCAGGACTAAGTTCATTTCTTGGCCTCATTTTTTGAAGTTTTACTTTAGTGTTTTATTGCAAACAGGATGCATGTTTTGGAATATTTATATTACGTATTTTATTCTGTACAGGCTTCCTTCTTTTCACTCTGTCATTTAGGTTAGTATTGTGGAGTAACTACAATGTTGTTGATCCATCCTCAGTTCTCCTATTACAGCCATTAAACTCTGTAACTATTTTAAAGTCACCATTGGCAGTTTCCTTCCTCTCTGGCAACTGAGTTAGTAAGAACGCCTGTATCTTTGTAGTGACTGGGGTGTATTGATACACCATCCAAAGTGTAATTAATAACTTCACCATGCTCAAAGGAATATTCAATGTCTGCTTTTTGTTATTTCTTTACCCATCTACCAATAGGAGCCCTTCGTGAGGCGTTGGAAAACCTGCCTGGTCTTTGTGGTTGAATCTGTGTTTGAAATTCACTGCTCGACCTTACAGATAATTGTATGTGTGGGGTACAGAGATGAGGTAGTCGTTCAAAAATCATGTTAAACACTATTATTGCGCAGAGAGTGACTTGTTAAGCACATTTTTACTCCTGAACTTATTTAGGCTTGCCATAACAAAGGGGTTGAATACTTATTGACCCAAGACAGTTCAGCTTTTTATTAATTTGTAAAAAATCCACTTTGACATTATGTGTGTAGGCCAGTGACACATCTAATTTGAATTCATTTGACATTCAGGCTGTAACACAAAATGTGGAAAAATTCAAGGGGTGTGAATACTTTCTGAAGACACTGTAGACTGTATATATATATATACACACACACACACACACACACACACACACACACACACACACACACACACACACACACACACACACACACACACACACACACACACAGAGACACACACACACACACACACACACAGGAACACACACACACACACACACACACACACACACACACACACACACACACACACACACACACACGCACACGCACACGCACACGCACACACACACACACACACACACACACACACACACACAGAGACACACACACACACACACACACACACACACACACACAGACACACACACACACGCACACGCACACGCACACGCACACGCACACACACACACACACACACACACACACACACACACACACACACACACACACACACACACACACACACACACACACACACACACACACACACACACACACACACACACACACACACACACACATACACTACAAGTCAAAAGTTTAGACACACCTACTCATTCAAGGGTTTTTCTTTATTTTTACTATTTTTTACAATGTAGAATAATAGTGAAGACATCAACACTGTGAAATAACACATATGGAATCATGTAGTAACCAAAAAAAGTGTTAAACAAATCAAAATATTTTTAATCAAAATATTTTTTATATTTGAGATTCTTCAAATAGCCACCCTTTGCCTTGATGACAGCTTTGCACACTCTTTGCATTCTCTCAACCAGCTTCATTAGGTAGTCACCTGGAATGCATTTCAATTAACAGGTGTGCCTTGTTAAAAGTTAATTTGTGGAATTTCTTTCCTTCTTAATGCGTTTGAGCCAATCAGTTGTGTTGTGAAAAGGTAGGGGGGGTATACAGAAGATAGCCCTATTTGGTAAAATACCAAGTCCTTATTATGGCAAGAACAGCTCAAATAAGCAAAGAGAAACGACAGTCCATCACTACTTTAAGACATGAAGGTCGGTCAATACGGAAAATGTGAACGTTTCTTCCAGTGCAGTCGCAAAAACCATCAAGCGCTATGATGAAACTGGCTCTCATGATGACCACCACAGGAATGGAAGACCCAGAGTTACCTCTGCTGCTGAGGATAAGTTCCTTAGAGTTACCAGCCTCAGAAATTGCAGCCCAAATAAATGCTTCACAGAGTTCAAGAAACAGACACATCTCAACATCAACTGTTCAGAGGGGACTGGGTAAATCAGGCCTTCATGGTCGACATGCTGCAAAGAAACCACTACTAAAGGACACCAATAAGAAGAAGAGACTTGCTTGGGCCAAGAAACACGAGCAATGGACATTAGACTGGTAGAAATTTGTCCTTTGGTCTGGAGTCCAAATTGGAGATTTTTGGTTCCAACCGCCGTGTCTTTGTGAGATGCGGTGTGGGTGAACGGATGATCTCTGCATGTGTAGTTCCCACCGTAAAGCATGGAGGAGGAGGTGTTATGGTGTGGGGGGTGCTTTGCTGGTGACACTGTCTGTGATTTATTTAGAATTCAAGGCACACTTAACCATCATGGCTACCACAGCATTCTACAGCGATACGCCATCCCATCTGGTTTGGGCTTAGTGGGACTATCATCTGTTTTTTAACAAGACAATGGCCCAACACACCTCCAGGCTGTGTAAGGGCTATTTTACCAAGAAGGAGAGTGATGGAGTGCTGCATCAGATGACCTGGCCTCCACAATCCCCCAACCTCAACCCAATTGAGATGGTTTGGGATGAGTCGGACGGCAGAGTGAAGGAAAAGCAGCCAACAAGTGCTAAGCATATGTGGGAACTCCTTTAAAGACTGTTGGAAAAGCATTCCAGTTGAAGCTGGTTGAGAGAATGCCAAGTGTGCAAAGCTGTCATCAAGGCAAAGGGTGGCTATTTGAATAATAATCTCAAATATAAAATATATTTGGAATTGTTTAACCCTTTTTTGGTTACTACATGATTCCATATGTGTTATTTCATAGTTTGATGTCTTCACTATTATTCTACAATGTAAAAAACCCTTGAATGAGTAGGTGTGTCCAAACCTTTGACTGGTAGTGTGTGTGTGTATATATATATATATATATATATATATATATATATACAGTATATATATATACATGTATAAATATATATATATATATCCATGTATACAGTAGATATACTATCTGGTCTGTATATATCCATGTATACAGTAGAATATGTACTGCTAGTTCTAGAATGATATAAGATGGTTTCCCTGACAACCTTCTCCTGCTTTCCATGGTGCAGTTTCCATCTGTGGGGATCTGATATGAACTCTGGATTATGAACTGTATATCCTCTCTATAGGATACAGAGATAATATAGATATGAACTCTAGATTATGAACTGTATATATCCTCTGTATAGGATACAGAGATAATATAGATAGAGATAATATAGGTATATTGAATCTTCTTGCTGTAACAGTGACCTCAGGACAGAATCCTGCTGGTAGTATTTCTTGTTATAAAAACCATGAGAGAATCTGTCCCAGATGTAACACCCTATCCCCTCTGTCTGCATCCTAAAGCCCACAGGGCTGTGGTCTAAAAGTAGTGCACTAGAAAGGGAGTTGGGTGTAGTGTGATCCTCAGCCTGTCCAGTGTTAACTCTATCAGTCCGCGTGGTGAAATTCCCCCCTCATCAACAGTCACAGTGTTCAATGGACGACTATTTCAATGATTTTTTAAAAGTCTCTAATATAAAGTATCTAACTGCCTCTATGCTATATGAGCCCTTATGCTGAGCAGAGTCTCAGGCCTGCGTCTTGAACGGCACCCTATTCCCTATGTAACGGCACCCTATTCCCTGTGTAACGGCACCCTATTCCCTGTGTAACGGCACCCTATTCCCTGTGTAACGGCACCCTATTCCCTGTGTAACGGCACCCTATTCCTGTGTAACGGCACCCTATTCCTATGTAACGGCACCCTATTCCCTATGTAACGGCACCCTATTCCCTGTGTAACGGCACCCTATTCCCTATGTAACGGCACCCTATTCCCTGTGTAACGGCACCCTATTCCCTGTGTAACGGCACCCTATTCCCTGTGTAACGGCACCCTATTCCCTATGTAACGGCACCCTATTCCCTGTGTAACGGCACCCTATTCCCTGTGTAACGGCACCCTATTCCCTGTGTAACGGCACCCTATTCCCTGTGTAACGGCACCCTATTCCCTGTGTAACGGCACCCTATTCCCTATGTAGTGCATCCAGGGCTCTGGTCAAAGGGAGTGCCCTACAGGAGGGGGATAGGGGCCGTTTGGGCCGCAGCCTGAGACTGCTGCTCCAGTGTGTGTTAACTCTCTACTGAGTCCAAAGGGAGTGCCCTACAGGGGGGGGATAGGGGCCGTTTGGGCCGCAGCCTGAGACTGCTGCTCCAGTGTGTGTTAACTCTCTACTGAGTCCAAAGGGAGTGCACTACAGGGGGGGGATAGGGGCCGTTTGGGCCGCAGCCTGAGACTGCTGCTCCAGTGTGTGTTAACTCTCTACTGAGTCCAAAGGGAGTGCACTACAGGGGGGGATATGGGCCGTTTGGGCCGCAGCCTGAGACTGCTGCTCCAGTGTGTTAACTCTCTACTGAGTCCAAAGGGAGTGCACTACAGGGGGGGGATAGGGGCCGTTTGGGCCGCAGCCTGAGACTGCTGCTCCAGTGTGTGTTAACTCTCTACTGAGTCCTGGTGCGTTGAACGTAACCTTCCTAAATGTTCCTAAACGTAATTCTGCTGAACGCTCCTGAACGTTGCTCGGCGCTGAACGCTCTTGATCGTAAAAAAATAAAATCAAATAAAATTCTGCTAAAATGTTCCTGAACGTTCAAACTCTGCTGAATGTTGTAACTTTGCTGAACTTTTCCTGAAACGTTGCTCCGTGCTGAACGCAGCCCAGACTTCTTCCTGCTGCGGTGTATTCTGTTGTTGTCATGTCAACCCCCCCACCCCCACCCCCTGACCCTGCTATGTCTTCCCATCACTCTCCTTTCCTCTTCATCTTTTTGTGCCTTGGCTGTGCTTTATCTGATATCAATTATAAAGTCTTAGTTTTTATTGGTTTATTCCTTTAAAGTCCTGTGATAAGTTCCATACAATATAACTCTGACCCCATAGAATGTAACCCTAAACCCATCAAATGTAGCCCTGACCCGTAAAAGCCCTTAAAAGTATCTGGAGTAGTGACGTTCTATAAATCAATAGATTCTGATCCATAAAGGTGAGACTCTGTGTCTTATAGTGTCCCCCTGTTTTCCTCATGTCGATGATGATCCTTTAGGCAAGACAATGGAATCATGCACTGGCTGGATTCTAGAGCGTAACGTTGATTCATCACAATATTGACATGTATTTTCTCTGCTCTTTCGAAAACAAGTTGTACGTTTTGGGGGGGTGTAAACATGAATAAAAGAGGAGCAAAGATGATTGGAGGTTGAGCCGATGTTGAGGTTGTGGTTGGTTAAATAAAGGTTAAGTATTGGTTGATTTGAGGTTGTGTTTTGGTTGATTTGAGGTTGTGTTATGGTTGATATGAGGTTGTATTATGGCTGTGTTGTATGGGATCTTCTGTGTTGATCCGTTGCTGTACAGATGTGCTCAGAATAAATGTTTTATTAAACCCTCATGTCTCCTATATCTTTATTAAACCCTCATGTCTCCAATATCTTTATTAAACCCTCATGTCTCCATGTCTCCTATATCTTTATTAAACCCTCATGTCTCCAATATCTTTATTAAACCCTCATGTCTCCACGTCTCCTATATCTTTATTAAACCCTCATGTCTCCATGTCTCCTATATCTTATTAAACCCTCATGTCTCCATGTCTCCTATATCTTTATTAAACCCTCATGTCTCCTATATCTTTATTAAACCCTCATGTCTCCATGTCTCCAATATCTTTATTAAACCCCCATGTCTCCATGTCTCCTATATCTTTATTAAACCCTCATGTCTCCAATATCTTTATTAAACCCCATGTCTCCATGTCTCCTATATCTTTATTAAACCCTCATGTCTCCATGTCTCCAATATCTTTATTAAATCCCCATGTCTCCATGTCTCCTATATCTTTATTAAACCCTCATGTCACCTATATCTTTATTAAACCCCCATGTCTCCATGTCTCCTATATCTTTATTAAACCTCCATGTATCCTATATCTTTATTAAACCCTCATGTCTCCAATATCTTTATTAAACCCTCATGTCTCCATGTCTCATATATCTTTATTAAACCCTCATGTCTCCTATATCTTTATTAAACCCTCATGTTTCCATGTCTCCTATATCTTTATTAAACCCTCATGTCTCCATGTCTCCTATATCTTTATTAAACCCTCATGTCTCCTATATCTTTATTAAACCCTCATGTCTCCATGTCTCCTATATCTATATTAAACCCTCATGTCTCCAATAGCTTTATTAAACCCTCATGTCTCCATGTCTCCTATATCTTTATTAAACCCTCATGTCTCCTATATCTTTATTAAACCCTCATGTCTCCATGTCTCCAATATCTTTATTAAACCCTCATGTCTCCATGTCTCCTATATCTTTATTAAACCCTCATGTCTCCATGTCTCCTATATCTTTATTAAACCCTCATGTATCCTATATCTTTATTAAACCCCCATGTCTCCATGTCTCCTATATCTTTATTAAACCCCCATGTCTCCTATATCTTTATTAAACCCTCATGTCTCCAATATCTTTATTAAACCCCCATGTCTCCATGTCTCCTATATCTTTATTAAACCCTCATGTCTCCTATATCTTTATTAAACCCTCATGTCTCCATGTCTCCAATATCTTTATTAAACCCTCATGTCTCCATGTCTCCTATATCTTTATTAAACCCACATGTCTCCAATATATTTATTAAACCCTCATGTCTCCATGTCTGCTATATCTTTATTAAACCCTCATGTCTCCATGTCTCCTATATCTTTATTAAACCCCCATGTCTCCATGTCTCCTATATCTTTATTAAACCCCCATGTCTCCATGTCTCCTATATCTTTATTAAACCCCCATGTCTCCTATATCTTTATTAAACCCTCATGTCTCCAATATCTTTATTAAACCCTCATGTCTCCATGTCTCCTATATCTTTATTAAACCCCCATGTCTCCAATATCTTTATTAAACCCTCATGTCTCCATGTCTCATATATCTTTATTAAACCCTCATGTCTCCATGTCTCCAATATCTTTATTAAACCCCCATGTCTCCATGTCTCCTATATCTTTATTAAACCCTCATGTCTCCATGTCTCCTATATCTTTATTAAACCCTCATGTCTCCAATATCTTTATTAAACCCTCATGTCTCCATGTCTCCTATATCTTTATTAAACCCCCATGTCTCCATGTCTCCAATATCTTTATTAAACCCCCTTGTCTCCAATATCTTTATTAAACCCTCATGTCTCCATGTCTCCTATATCTTTATTAAACCCTCATGTCTCCATGTCTCCAATATCTTTATTAAACCCTCATGTCTCCATGTCTCCATGTCTCCTATTCTTTATTAAACCCTCATGTCTCCTATATCTTTATTAAACCCTCATGTCTCCATGTCTCCTATCTTTATTAAACCCTCATGTCTTCTATATCTTTATTAAACCCTCATGTCTCCTATATCTTTATTAAACCCTCATGTCTCCATGTCTCCTATATCTTTATTAAACCCCCATGTCTCAATGTCTCCTATATCTGTATTAAACCCTCATGTCTCCATGTCTCCTATATCTTTATTAAACCCTCATGTCTCCATGTCTCCAATATCTTTATTAAACCCTCATGTCTCCATGTCTTCTATATCTTTATTAAACCCCCATGTCTCCATGTCGCCAATATCTTTATTAAACCCTCATGTCTCCATGTCTCCTATATCTTTATTAAACCCCCATGTCTCCTATATCTTTATTAAACCCTCATGTCTCCATGTCTCCTATATCTGTATTAAACCCTAATGTCTCCATGTCTCCTATATCTTTATTAAACCCCCATGTCTCCATGTCTCCAATATCTTTATTAAACCCTCATATCTTTATTAAACCCCCATGTCTCCATGTCTCCTATATCTTTATTAAACCCGCATGTCTCCAATATCTTTATTAAACCCTCATGTCTCCATGTCTGCTATATCTTTATTAAACCCTAATGTCTCCTATATCGTTATTAAACCCTCATGTCTCCTATATCTTTATTAAACCCTCATGTCTCCATGTCTCCTATATCTTTATTAACCCCTCATGTCTCCATGTCTCCTATCTTTATTAAACCCTCATGTCTCCATGTCTCCTATATCTTTATTAAACCCTCATGTCTCCAATATCTTTATTAAACCCTCATGTCTCCATGTCTCCTATATCTTTATTAAACCCCCATGTCTCCATGTCTCCAATATCTTTATTAAACCCCCTTGTCTCCAATATCTTTATTAAACCCTCATGTCTCCATGTCTCCTATATCTTTATTAAACCCTCATGTCTCCATGTCTCCTATCTTTATTAAACCCTCATGTCTCCAATATCTTTATTAAACCCTCATGTCTCCAATATCTTTATTAAACCCTCATGTCTCCATGTCTCCTATATCTTTATTAAACCCCCATGTCTCCATGTCTCCAATATCTTTATTAAACCCCCCTTGTCTCCAATATCTTTATTAAACCCTCATGTCTCCATGTCTCCTATATCTTTATTAAACCCTCATGTCTCCATGTCTCCTATCTTTATTAAACCCTCATGTCTCCAATATCTTTATTAAACCCTCATGTCTCCAATATCTTTATTAAACCCTCATGTCTCCATGTCTCCTATATCTTTATTAAACCCTCATGTCTCCATGTCTCCAATATCTTTATTAAACCCTCATGTCTCCATGTCTCCATGTCTCCTATTCTTTATTAAACCCTCATGTCTCCTATATCTTTATTAAACCCTCATGTCTCCATGTCTCCTATCTTTATTAAACCCTCATGTCTTCTATATCTTTATTAAACCCTCATGTCTCCTATATCTTTATTAAACCCTCATGTCTCCATGTCTCCTATATCTTTATTAAACCCCCATGTCTCAATGTCTCCTATATCTGTATTAAACCCTCATGTCTCCATGTCTCCTATATCTTTATTAAACCCTCATGTCTCCATGTCTCCAATATCTTTATTAAACCCTCATGTCTCCATGTCTTCTATATCTTTATTAAACCCCCATGTCTCCATGTCGCCAATATCTTTATTAAACCCTCATGTCTCCATGTCTCCTATATCTTTATTAAACCCCCATGTCTCCTATATCTTTATTAAACCCTCATGTCTCCATGTCTCCTATATCTGTATTAAACCCTAATGTCTCCATGTCTCTATATCTTTATTAAACCCCCATGTCTCCATGTCTCCAATATCTTTATTAAATCCTCATATCTTTATTAAACCCCCATGTCTCCATGTCTCCTATATCTTTATTAAACCCGCATGTCTCCAATATCTTTATTAAACCCTCATGTCTCCATGTCTGCTATATCTTTATTAAACCCTAATGTCTCCTATATCGTTATTAAACCCTCATGTCTCCTATATCTTTATTAAACCCTCATGTCTCCATGTCTCCTATATCTTTATTAACCCCTCATGTCTCCATGTCTCCTATCTTTATTAAACCCTCATGTCTCCATGTCTCCTATATCTTTATTAAACCCTCATGTCTCCAATATCTTTATTAAACCCTCATGTCTCCATGTCTCCTATATCTTTATTAAACCCCCCATGTCTCCATGTCTCCAATATCTTTATTAAACCCCCTTGTCTCCAATTTCTTTATTAAACCCTCATGTCTCCATGTCTCCTATATCTTTATTAAACCCTCATGTCTCCATGTCTCCTATCTTTATTAAACCCTCATGTCTCCAATATCTTTATTAAACCCTCATGTCTCCAATATCTTTATTAAACCCTCATGTCTCCATGTCTCCTATATCTTTATTAAACCCCCATGTCTCCATGTCTCCAATATCTTTATTAAACCCCCTTGTCTCCAATATCTTTATTAAACCCTCATGTCTCCATGTCTCCTATATCTTTATTAAACCCTCATGTCTCCATGTCTCCTATCTTTATTAAACCCTCATGTCTCCAATATCTTTATTAAACCCTCATGTCTCCAATATCTTTATTAAACCCTCATGTCTCCATGTCTCCTATATCTTTATTAAACCCTCATGTCTCCATGTCTCCAATATCTTTATTAAACCCTCATGTCTCCATGTCTCCATGTCTCCTACCCTCATGTCTCCTATATCTTTATTAAACCCTCATGTCTCCATGTCTCCTATCTTTATTAAACCCTCATGTCTTCTATATCTTTATTAAACCCTCATGTCTCCTATATCTTTATTAAACCCTCATGTCTCCATGTCTCCTATATCTTTATTAAACCCCCATGTCTCAATGTCTCCTATATCTGTATTAAACCCTCATGTCTCCATGTCTCCTATATCTTTATTAAACCCTCATGTCTCCATGTCTCCAATATCTTTATTAAACCCTCATGTCTCCATGTCTTCTATATCTTTATTAAAACCCCCATGTCTCCATGTCGCCAATATCTTTATTAAACCCTCATGTCTCCATGTCTCCTATATCTTTATTAAACCCCCATGTCTCCTATATCTTTATTAAACCCTCATGTCTCCATGTCTCCTATATCTGTATTAAACCCTAATGTCTCCATGTCTCCTATATCTTTATTAAACCCCCATGTCTCCATGTCTCCAATATCTTTATTAAACCCTCATATCTTTATTAAACCCCCATGTCTCCATGTCTCCTATATCTTTATTAAACCCGCATGTCTCCAATATCTTTATTAAACCCTCATGTCTCCATGTCTGCTATATCTTTATTAAACCCTAATGTCTCCTATATCGTTATTAAACCCTCATGTCTCCTATATCTTTATTAAACCCTCATGTCTCCATGTCTCCTATATCTTTATTAACCCCTCATGTCTCCATGTCTCCTATCTTTATTAAACCCTCATGTCTCCATGTCTCCTATATCTTTATTAAACCCTCATGTCTCCAATATCTTTATTAAACCCTCATGTCTCCATGTCTCCATGTCTCCTATATCTTTATTAAACCCTCATGTCTCCAATATCTTTATTAAACCCTCATGTCTCCATGTCTCCATGTCTCTATATCTTTATTAAACCCTCATGTCTCCAATATCTTTATTAAACCCTCATGTCTCCATGTCTCCTATATCTTTATTAACCCCTCATGTCTCCATGTCTCCTATATCTTTATTAAACCCTCATGTCTCCATGTCTCCTATCTTTATTAAACCCTCATGTCTCCATGTCTCCTATATCTTTATTAAACCCTCATGTCTCCATGTCTCCATGTCTCCTATATCTTTATCAAACCCTCATGTCTCCATGTCTCCAATATCTTTATTAAACCCTCATGTCTCCATGTCTCCTATATCTTTATTAAACCCTCATGTCTCCATGTCTCCATGTCTCCTATATCTTTATTAAACCCTCATGTCTCCATGTCTCCATGTCTCCTATATCTTTATTAAACCGTCATGTCTCCATGTCTCCATGTCTCCTATATCTTTATCAAACCCTCATGTCTCCATGTCTCCAATATCTTTATTAAACCCTCATGTCTCCATGTCTCCTATATCTTTATTAAACCCTCATGTCTCCAATATCTTTATTAAACCCTCATGTCTCCATGTCTCCTATATCTTTATTAAACCCTCATGTCTCCATGTCTCCATGTCTCCTATATCTTTATCAAACCCTCATGTCTCCATGTCTCCAATATCTTTATTAAACCCTCATGTCTCCATGTCTCCTATATCTTTATTAAACCCCCATGTCTCCATGTCTCCATGTCTCCTATATCTTTATTAAACCCTCATGTCTCCATGTCTCCATGTCTCCTATATCTTTATTAAACCCTCATGTCTCCATGTCTCCATGTCTCCATGTCTCCTATATCTTTATTAAACCCTCATGTCTCCTATATCTTTATTAAACCCTCATGTCTCCTTGTCTCCAATATCTTTATCAAACCCTCATGTCTCCATGTCTCCATGTCTCCAATATCTTTATTAAATCCTCATGTCTCCATGTCTCCTATATCTTTATCAAACCCTCATGTCTCCATGTCTCCAATATCTTTATTAAACCCTCATGTCTCCATGTCTCCTATATCTTTATTAAACCCTCATGTCTCCATGTCTCCTATATCTTCATTAAACCCCCATGTCTCCAATATCTTTATTAAACCCCCATGTCTCCACGTCTCCTATATCTTTATTAAACCCTCATGTCTCCATGTCTCCTATATCTTTATTAAACCCTCATGTCTCCAATATCTTTATTAAACCCCCATGTCTCCACGTCTCCTATATCTTTATTAAACCCTCATGTCTCCATGTCTCATATATCTTTATTAAACCCTCATGTCTCCATGTCTCCTATATCTTTATTAAACCCTCATGTCTCCAATATCTTTATTAAACCCCCATGTCTCCATGTCTCATATATCTTTATTAAACCCTCATGTCTCCATGTCTCCTATATCTTTATTAAACCCTCATGTCTCCTATATCTTTATTAAACCCTCATGTCTCCATGTCTCCAATATCTTTATTAAACCCTCATGTCTCCAATATCTTTATTAAACCCTCATGTCTCCATGTCTCCAATATCTTTATTAAACCCTCATGTCTCCAATATCTTTATTAAACCCTCATGTCTCCTATATCTGAAACGGTGTATAATGTGTTAGAATGTGTGAGTGTAGGACCAGTAAAGACTATGACATTGAGCTACTATTTAGCAATGTGAGTAAGAGTTAGGCCAGACAACAAAGGAGAAGGAGAACTGGCTACAGACAACTGAGAAACCAAGATAAAGAGGCCTCCCAATTTAAGGAGAAGAGAAACTGTTGGGCTTGTTAAAGAGTATGAAATATGGCGCAGGATATTGTGAGGACGGCTATAACTAAGGAATGCAGCCTATGATAAGAACATGTGTGTGTGACCTGATGGTCAGGAGAGCAGAGGAAGACATGAACCCAGGTATTGTGGAAATATAATATACAGCCCGCCTCCAGATGGGGGGGATTTCTGTATGACGTGTGTGTGTGTATAAAAGATGGACTCTGAAATTGTGATAACAGAATTCTCAAATGAATAAAGATCTCTGAATATTGCAACTGGGAGGTCTGTCCGTTTCTTGATCCAAAAGCCTTACAACCTTTTGGGAGACGCACAGAGACACTGAAATAGTTAGTTAATAAATTATCTTAACAGAAAGAAAAGCAATAACATCAAATTGATCAGAAATACAGTGTAGATATTGGCTAGTGTAGCTAGTATACTGTATAATAGTTCAGTGTAATAATAGTATAGTGTACTGTATAATAGTTCAGTGTAATAATAGTATAGCATACTGTATAATAGTTCAGTGTAATAATAGTATAGTGTACTGTATAATAGTTCAGTGTAATAATAGTATAGCATACTGTATAATAGTTCAGTGTAATAATAGTGTAGTATACTGTATAATAGTTCAGTGTAATAATAGTATAGTATACTGTATAATAGTTCAGTGTGATAATAGTATAGTATACTGTATAATAGTTCAGTGTAATAATAGTATAGCATACTGTATAATAGTTCAGTGTAATAATAGTGTAGTATACTGTATAATAGTTCAGTGTAATAATAGTGTAGTATACTGTATAATAGTTCAGTGTGATAATAGTATAGTATACTGTATAATAGTTCAGTGTAATAATAGTATAGTATACTGTATAATAGTTCAGTGTAATAATAGTATAGTATACTGTATAATAGTTCAGTGTAATAATAATAGTGTAGTATACTGTATAATAGTTCAGTGTAATAATAGTGTAGTATTCTGTATAATAGTTCAGTGTAATAATAGTATAGTATATTGTATAATAGTTCAGTGTAATACTAGTATAGTATACTGTAAAATAGTTCAGTGTAATAATAGTATAGTATACTGTATAATAGTTCAGTGTAATAATAGTATAGTATACTGTATAATAGTTCAGTGTAATAATAGTATAGTATACTGTATAATAGTTCAGTGTAATAATAGTGTAGTATACTGTATAATAGTTCAGTGTAATAATAGTATAGTATACTTTATAATAGTTCAGTGTAATAATAGTATAATATACTGTATAATAGTTCAGTGTAATAATAATAGTGTAGTATACTGTATAATAGTTCAGTGTAATAATAGTGTAGTATACTGTATAATAGTTCAGTGTAATAATAGTATAGTATATTGTATAATAGTTCAGTGTAATACTAGTATAGTATACTGTATAATAGTTCAGTGTAATAATAGTATAGTATACTGTATAATAGTTCAGTGTAATACTAATAGTATAGTATACTGTATAATAGTTCAGTGTAATAATAATAGTGTAGTATACTGTATAATAGTTCAGTGTAATAATAGTGTAGTATACTGTATAATAGTTCAGTGTAATAATAGTATAGTATATTGTATAACAGTTCAGTGTAATACTAGTATAGTATACTGTATAATAGTTCAGTGTAATAATAGTATAGTATACTGTATAATAGTTCAGTGTAATAATAGTATAGTATACTGTATAATAGTTCAGTGTAATAATAATAGTATAGTATACTGTATAATAGTTCAGTGTAATAATAGTATAGTATACTGTATAATAGTTCAGTGTAATAATAGTATAGTATACTGTATAATAGTTCAGTGTAATAATAGTATAGTATACTGTATAATAGTTCAGTGTAATAATAATAGTGTAGTATACTGTATAATAGTTCAGTGTAATAATAGTATAGTATACTGTATAATAGTTCAGTGTAATAATAGTATAGTATACTGTATAATAGTTCAGTGTAATAATAGTATAGTATACTGTTTAATAGTTCAGTGTAATAATAATAGTATAGTATACTGTATAATAGTTCAGTGTAATAATAGTGTAGTATACTGTATAATAGTTCAGTGTAATAATAATAGTATAGTATACTGTATAATAGTTCAGTGTAATAATAATAGTATACTGTATAATAGTTCAGTGTAATAATAGTGTAGTATACTGTATAATAGTTCAGTGTAATAATAGTATAGTATACTGTATAATAGTTCAGTGTAATAATAATAGTATAGTATACTGTATAATAGTTCAGTGTAATAATAATAGTATAGTATACTGTATAATAGTTCAGTGTAATAATAGTATAGTATACTGTATAATAGTTCAGTGTAATAATAGTATAGTATACTGTATAATAGTTCAGTGAAATAATAATAGTATAGTATACTGTATAATAGTTCAGTGTAATAATAATAGTATAGTATACTGTATAATAGTTCAGTGTAATAATAGTATAGTATACTGTATAATAGGTCAGTGTAATAATAGTATAGTATACTGTATAATAGTTCAGTGTAATAATAATAGTATAGTATACTGTATAATAGTTCAGTGTAATAATAGTATAGTATACTGTATAATAGTTCAGTGTAATAATAATAGTATAGTATACTGTATAATAGTTCAGTGTAATAATAGTATAGTATACTGTTTAATAGTTCAGTGTAATAATAGTATAGTATACTGTTTAATAGTTCAGTGTAAAAATATTATAGTATACTGTATAATAGTTCAGTGTAAAAATATTATAGTATACTGTATAATAGTTCAGTGTAATAATAGTATAGTATACTGTATAATAGTTCAGTGTAATAATAGTATAGTATACTGTATAATAGTTCAGTGTAATAATAGTATTGTATACTGTATAATAGTTCAGTGTAATAATAGTATAGTATACTGTATAATAGTTCAGTGTAATAATAGTATAGTATACTGTATAACAGTTCAGTGTAATAATAATAGTATTCTGTATAATAGTTCTGTGTAATAATAGTATAGTATACTGTCTAATAGTTCAGTGTAATAATAGTATAGTATACTGTATAATAGTTCAGTGTAATAATAGTATACTGTATAATAGTTCAGTGTAATAATAGTATAGTATACTTTATAATAGTTCAGTGTAATAATAGTATACTTTATAATAGTTCAGTGTAATAATAGTATAGTATACTGTATAGTTGTTCAGTGTAATAATAGTATAGTATACTGTATAATAATTCAGTGTAATAATAATAGTATAGTATACTGTATAATAGTTCAGTGGAATAATAGTATAGTATACTGTATAATCGTTCAGTGTAATAATAATAGTATAGTATACTGTATAATAGCTCAGTGTAATAATAATAGTATAGTATACTGTACAATAGTTCAGTGTAATAATAATAGTATAGTATACTGTATAATAGTTCAGTGTAATAATAATAGTATAGTATACTGTATAATAGTTCAGTGTAATAATAGTAAAGTATACTGTATAATAGTTCAGTGTAATAATAATAGTATAGTATACTGTATAATAGTTCAGTGCAATAATAATAGTATAGTATACTGTATAATAGTTCAGTGTAATAGTATAGTATACTGTATAATAGTTCAGTGTAATATTAATAGTATAGTATACTGTATAATAGTTCAGTGTAATAATAGTATAGTATACTGTATAATAGTTCAGTGTAATAATAATAGTATAGTATACTTTATAATAGGTCAGTGTAATAATAGTATAGTATACTTTATAATAGTTCAGTGTAATAATAGTATAGTATACTGTATAATAGTTCAGTGTAATAATAGTATAGTATACTGTATAATAGTTCAGTGTAATAATAATAGTGTAGTATACTTTATAATAGTTCAGTGTAATAATAGTATAGTATACTGTATAATAGTTCAGTGTAATAATAGTATAGTATACTGTATAATAGTTCAGTGTAATAATAATTGTATAGTATACTGTATAATAGTTCAGTGCAATAATAATAGTATAGTATACTGTATAATAGTTCAGTGTAATAGTATAGTATACTGTATAATAGTTCAGTGTAATATTAATAGTATAGTATACTGTATAATAGTTCAGTGTAATAATAGTATAGTATACTGTATAATAGTTCAGTGTAATAATAATAGTATAGTATACTTTATAATAGGTCAGTGTAATAATAGTATAGTATACTTTATAATAGTTCAGTGTAATAATAGTATAGTATACTGTATAATAGTTCAGTGTAATAATAGTATAGTATACTGTATAATAGTTCAGTGTAATAATAATAGTGTAGTATACTTTATAATAGTTCAGTGTAATAATAGTATAGTATACTGTATAATAGTTCAGTGTAATAATAGTATAGTATACTGTATAATAGTTCAGTGTAATAATAATTGTATAGTATACTGTATAATAGTTCAGTGCAATAATAATAGTATAGTATACTTTATAATAGTTCAGTGTAATAATAGTATAGTATACTGTATATTAGTTCAGTGTAATAATAGTAAAGTATACTGTATAATAGTTCAGTGTAATAATAGTATAGTATACTGTATAATAGTTCAGTGTAATAATAATAGTATAGTATACTGTATAATAGTTCAGTGTAATAATAATAGTATAGTATACTGTATAATAGGTCAGTGTAATAATAGTATAGTATACTTTATAATAGTTCAGTGTAATAATAGTATAGTATACTGTATAATAGTTCAGTGTAATAATAGTATAGTATACTGTATAATAGTTCAGTGTAATAATAATAGTATAGTATACTGTATAATAGTTCAGTGTAATAATAATAGTATAGTATACTGTATAATAGGTCAGTGTAATAATAGTATAGTATACTGTATAATAGTTCAGTGTAATAATAATAGTATAGTATACTGTATAATAGTTCAGTGTAATAATAGTATAGTATACTGTATAATAGTTCAGTGTAATAATAATATAGTATACTGTCTAATAGTTCAGTGTAATAATAATAGTATAGTATACTGTATAATAGTTCAGTGTAATAATAGTGTAGTATACTGTATAATAGTTCAGTGTAATAATAATAGTATAGTATACTGTAATAGTTCAGTGTAATAATAATAGTATAGTGTACTGTATAATAGTTCAGTGTAATAGTATAGTATACTGTATAATAGTTCAGTGTAATAATAGTATAGTATACTGTATAATAGTTCAGTGTAATAATAATAGTATAGTATACTGTATAATAGTTCAGTGTAATAATAATAGTATAGTATACTGTATAATAGTTCAGTGTAATAATAATAGTATAGTATACTGTATAATAGGTCAGTGTAATAATAGTATAGTATACTGTATAATAGTTCAGTGTAATAATAATAGTATAGTATACTGTATAATAGTTCAGTGTAATAATAGTATAGTATACTGTATAATAGTTCAGTGTAATAATAATATAGTATACTGTCTAATAGTTCAGTGTAATAATAATAGTATAGT
Source organism: Coregonus clupeaformis (assembly GCF_020615455.1). NCBI lineage: Eukaryota > Metazoa > Chordata > Actinopteri > Salmoniformes > Salmonidae > Coregonus > Coregonus clupeaformis. The sequence continues at coordinate 114,446 of NW_025534776.1, forward strand.
ATACTGTATAATAGTTCAGTGTAATAATAGTGTAGTATACTGTATAATAGTTCAGTGTAATAATAATAGTATAGTATACTGTATAATAGTTCAGTGTAATAATAATAGTATAGTGTACTGTATAATAGTTCAGTGTAATAGTATAGTATACTGTATAATAGTTCAGTGTAATAATAGTATAGTATACTGTATAATAGTTCAGTGTAATAATAATAGTATAGTATACTGTATAATAGTTCAGTGTAATAATAGTATAGTATACTGTATAATAGTTCAGTGTAATAATAGTATAGTATACTGTATAATAGTTCAGTGTAATAATAGTATAGTATACTGTATAATAGTTCAGTGTAATAATAATAGTATAGTATACTGTATAATAGTTCAGTGTAATAATAGTATAGTATACTGTCTAATAGTTCAGTGTAATAATAGTATAGTATACTGTATAATAGTTCAGTGTAATAATAATAGTATACTGTATAATAGTTCAGTGTAATAATAGTATAGTATACTTTATAATAGTTCAGTGTAATAATAGTATAGTATACTGTATAATAGTTCAGTGTAATAATAACAGTATAGTATACTGTCTAATAGTTCAGTGTAATAATAGTATAGTATACTGTATAATAGTTCAGTGTAATAATAATAGTATACTGATTAATAGTTCAGTGTAATAATAGTATAGTATACTTTATAATAGTTCAGTGTAATAATAGTATAGTATACTTTATAATAGTTCAGTGTAATAATAGTATAGTATACTGTCTAATAGTTCAGTGTAATAATAGTATAGTATACTGTATAATAGTTCAGTGTAATAATAGTATAGTATACTGTATAACAGTTCAGTGTAATAATAATAGTATTCTGTATAATAGTTCTGTGTAATAATAGTATAGTATACTGTCTAATAGTTCAGTGTAATAATAGTATAGTATACTGTATAATAGTTCAGTGTAATAATAGTATACTGTATAATAGTTCAGTGTAATAATAGTATAGTATACTTTATAATAGTTCAGTGTAATAATAGTATACTTTATAATAGTTCAGTGTAATAATAGTATAGTATACTGTATAGTAGTTCAGTGTAATAATAGTATAGTATACTGTATAATAGTTCAGTGTAATAATAATAGTATAGTATACTGTATAATAGTTCAGTGTAATAATAGTATAGTATACTGTATAATCGTTCAGTGAATAATAATAGTATAGTATACTGTATAATAGTTCAGTGTAATAATAATAGTATAGTATACTGTATAATAGTTCAGTGTAATAATAATAGTATAGTATACTGTATAATAGTTCAGTGTAATAATAGTATAGTATACTGTATAATAGTTCAGTGTAATAATAATAGTATAGTATACTGTATAATAGTTCAGTGTAATAATATATAGTATACTGTATAATAGTTCAGTGTAATAATAGTATAGTATACTGTATAATAGTTCAGTGTAATAATAGTATAGTATACTGTATAATAGTTCAGTGTAATAATAATAGTATAGTATACTGTATAATAGTTCAGTGTAATAATAGTATAGTATACTGTATAATAGTTCAGTGTAATAATAGTATAGTATACTGTATAATAGTTCAGTGTAATAATAGTATAGTATACTGTATAATAGTTCAGTGAAATAATAATAGTATAGTATACTGTATAATAGTTCAGTGTAATAATAATAGTATAGTATACTGTATAATAGTTCAGTGTAATAATAGTATAGTATACTGTATAATAGGTCAGTGTAATAATAGTATAGTATACTGTATAATAGTTCAGTGTAATAATAATAGTATAGTATACTGTATAATAGTTCAGTGTAATAATAGTATAGTATACTGTATAATAGTTCAGTGTAATAATAATAGTATAGTATACTGTATAATAGTTCAGTGTAATAATAGTATAGTATACTGTTTAATAGTTCAGTGTAATAATAGTATAGTATACTGTTTAATAGTTCAGTGTAAAATAATATTATAGTATACTGTATAATAGTTCAGTGTAATAATAGTATAGTATACTGTATAATAGTTCAGTGAATAATAATAGTATAGTATACTGTATAATAGTTCAGTGTAATAATAGTATTGTATACTGTATAATAGTTCAGTGTAATAATAGTATAGTATACTGTATAATAGTTCAGTGATAATAATAGTATAGTATACTGTATAACAGTTCAGTGTAATAATAATAGTATTCTGTATAATAGTTCAGTGTAATAATAGTATAGTATACTGTCTAATAGTTCAGTGTAATAATAGTATAGTATACTGTATAATAGTTCAGTGTAATAGTATAGTATACTGTATAATAGTTCAGTGTAATAATAGTATAGTATACTTTATAATAGTTCAGTGTAATATATAGTATACTTTATAATAGTTCAGTGTAATAATAGTATAGTATACTGTATAGTTGTTCAGTGTAATAATAGTATAGTATACTGTATAATAATTCAGTGTAATAATAATAGTGTATAATAGTTCAGTAAAATAGTATAGTATACTGTATAATCGTTCAGTGTAATAATAATAGTATAGTATACTGTATAATAGTTCAGTGTAATAATAATAGTATAGTATACTGTATAATAGTTCAGTGTAATAATAATAGTATAGTATACTGTATAATAGTTCAGTGCAATAATAATAGTATAGTATACTGTATAATAGTTCAGTGTAATAGTATAGTATACTGTATAATAGTTCAGTGTAATATTAATAGTATAGTATACTGTATAATAGTTCAGTGTAATAATAGTATAGTATACTGTATAATAGTTCAGTGTAATAATAATAGTATAGTATACTTTATAATAGGTCAGTGTAATAATAGTATAGTATACTTTATAATAGTTCAGTGTAATAATAGTATAGTATACTGTATAATAGTTCAGTGTAATAATAGTATAGTATACTGTATAATAGTTCAGTGTAATAATAATAGTGTAGTATACTTTATAATAGTTCAGTGTAATAATAGTATAGTATACTGTATAATAGTTCAGTGTAATAATAGTATAGTATACTGTATAATAGTTCAGTGTAATAATAATTGTATAGTATACTGTATAATAGTTCAGTGCAATAATAATAGTATAGTATACTGTATAATAGTTCAGTGTTAATAGTATAGTATACTGTATAATAGTGCAGTGTAATATTAATAGTATAGTATACTGTATAATAGTTCAGTGTAATAATAGTATAGTATACTGTATAATAGTTCAGTGTAATAATAATAGTATAGTATACTTTATAATAGTTCAGTGTAATAATAGTATAGTATACTTTATAATAGTTCAGTGTAATAATAGTATAGTATACTGTATAATAGTTCAGTGTAATAATAGTATAGTATACTGTATAATAGTTCAGTGTAATAATAATAGTGTAGTATACTTTATAATAGTTCAGTGTAATAATAGTATAGTATACTGTATAATAGTTCAGTGTAATAATAGTATAGTATACTGTATAATAGTTCAGTGTAATAATAATTGTATAGTATACTGTATAATAGTTCAGTGCAATAATAATAGTATAGTATACTTTATAATAGTTCAGTGTAATAATAGTATAGTATACTGTATAATAGTTCAGTGTAATAATAGTAAAGTATACTGTATAATAGTTCAGTGTAATAATAGTATAGTATACTGTATAATAGTTCAGTGTAATAATAATAGTATAATATACTGTATAATAGTTCAGTGTAATAATAATAGTATAGTATACTGTATAATAGGTCAGTGTAATAATAGTATAGTATACTTTATAATAGTTCAGTGTAATAATAGTATAGTATACTGTATAATAGTTCAGTGTAATAATAGTATAGTATACTGTATAATAGTTCAGTGTAATAATAATAGTATAGTATACTGTATAATAGTTCAGTGTAATAATAATAGTATAGTATACTGTATAATAGGTCAGTGTAATAATAGTATAGTATACTGTATAATAGTTCAGTGTAATAATAATAGTATAGTATACTGTATAATAGTTCAGTGTAATAATAGTATAGTATACTGTATAATAGTTCAGTGTAATAATAATATAGTATACTGTCTAATAGTTCAGTGTAATAATAATAGTATAGTATACTGTATAATAGTTCAGTGTAATAATAGTGTAGTATACTGTATAATAGTTCAGTGTAATAATAATAGTATAGTATACTGTAATAGTTCAGTGTAATAATAATAGTATAGTGTACTGTATAATAGTTCAGTGTTAATAGTATAGTATACTGTATAATAGTTCAGTGTAATAATAGTATAGTATACTGTATAATAGTTCAGTGTAATAATAATAGTATAGTATACTGTATAATAGTTCAGTGTAATAATAATAGTATAGTATACTGTATAATAGTTCAGTGTAATAATAATAGTATAGTATACTGTATAATAGGTCAGTGTAATAATAGTATAGTATACCTTATAATAGTTCAGTGGAATAATAGTATAGTATACTGTATAATAGTTCAGTGTAATAATAGTATAGTATACTGTATAATAGTTCAGTGTATAATAATAGTATAGTATACTGTATAATAGTTCAGTGTAATAATAATAGTATAGTATACTGTATAATAGTTCAGTGTAATAATAGTATAGTATACTGTATAATAGTTCAGTGTAATAATAATAGTATAGTATACTGTATAATAGTTCAGTGTAATAATAGTATAGTATACTGTATAATAGTTCAGTGTAATAATAATATAGTATACTGTATAATAGTTCAGTGTAATAATAATAGTATAGTATACTGTATAATAGTTCAGTGTAATAATAGTGTAGTATACTGTATAATAGTTCAGTGTAATAATAATAGTATAGTATACTGTATAATAGTTCAGTGTAATAATAATAGTATAGTGTACTGTATAATAGTTCAGTGTAATAGTATAGTATACTGTATAATAGTTCAGTGTAATAATAGTATAGTATACTGTATAATAGTTCAGTGTAATAATAATAGTATAGTATACTGTATAATAGTTCAGTGTAATAATAGTATTGTATACTGTATAATAGTTCAGTGTAATAATAGTATAGTATACTGTATAATAGTTCAGTGTAATAATAGTATATTATACTGTATAATAGTTCAGTGTAATAATAATAGTATAGTATACTGTATAATAGTTCAGTGTAATAATAGTATAGTATACTGTCTAATAGTTCAGTGTAATAATAGTATAGTATACTGTATAATAGTTCAGTGTAATAATAATAGTATACTGTATAATAGTTCAGTGTAATAATAGTATAGTATACTTTATAATAGTTCAGTGTAATAATAGTATAGTATACTGTATAATAGTTCAGTGTAATAATAATAGTATAGTATACTGTCTAATAGTTCAGTGTAATAATAGTATAGTATACTGTATAATAGTTCAGTGTAATAATAATAGTATACTGATTAATAGTTCAGTGTAATAATAGTATAGTATACTTTATAATAGTTCAGTGTAATAATAGTATAGTATACTTTATAATAGTTCAGTGTAATAATAGTATAGTATACTGTCTAATAGTTCAGTGTAATAATAGTATAGTATACTGTATAATAGTTCAGTGTAATAATAGTATAGTATACTGTATAACAGTTCAGTGTAATAATAATAGTATTCTGTATAATAGTTCTGTGTAATAATAGTATAGTATACTGTCTAATAGTTCAGTGTAATAATAGTATAGTATACTGTATAATAGTTCAGTGTAATAATAGTATACTGTATAATAGTTCAGTGTAATAATAGTATAGTATACTTTATAATAGTTCAGTGTAATAATAGTATACTTTATAATAGTTCAGTGTAATAATATTATAGTATACTGTATAGTAGTTCAGTGTAATAATAGTATAGTATACTGTATAATAATTCAGTGTAATAATAATAGTATAGTATACTGTATAATAGTTCAGTGGAATAATAGTATAGTATACTGTATAATCGTTCAGTGTAATAATAATAGTATAGTATACTGTATAATAGTTCAGTGTAATAATAATAGTATAGTATACTGTATAATAGTTCAGTGTAATAATAATAGTATAGTATACTGTATAATAGTTCAGTGTAATAATAATAGTATAGTATACTGTATAATAGTTCAGTGTAATAATAGTAAAGTATACTGTATAATAGTTCAGTGTAATAATAATAGTATAGTATACTGTATAATAGTTCAGTGCAATAATAATAGTATAGTATACTGTATAATAGTTCAGTGTAATAGTATAGTATACTGTATAATAGTTCAGTGTAATATTAATAGTATAGTATACTGTATAATAGTTCAGTGTAATAATAGTATAGTATACTGTATAATAGTTCAGTGTAATAATAATAGTATAGTATACTTTATAATAGGTCAGTGTAATAATAGTATAGTATACTTTATAATAGTTCAGTGTAATAATAGTATAGTATACTGTATAATAGTTCAGTGTAATAATAGTTCAGTGTAATAATAATAGTGTAGTATACTTTATAATAGTTCAGTGTAATAATAGTATAGTATACTGTATAATAGTTCAGTGTAATAATAGTATAGTATACTGTATAATAGTTCAGTGTAATAATAATTGTATAGTATACTGTATAATAGTTCAGTGCAATAATAATAGTATAGTATACTGTATAATAGTTCAGTGTAATAGTATAGTATACTGTATAATAGTTCAGTGTAATATTAATAGTATAGTATACTTTATAATAGGTCAGTGTAATAATAGTATAGTATACTTTATAATAGTTCAGTGTAATAATAGTATAGTATACTGTATAATAGTTCAGTGTAATAATAGTATAGTATACTGTATAATAGTTCAGTGTAATAATAATAGTGTAGTATACTTTATAATAGTTCAGTGTAATAATAGTATAGTATACTGTATAATAGTTCAGTGTAATAATTGTATAGTATACTGTATAATAGTTCAGTGTAATAATAATTGTATAGTATACTGTATAATAGTTCAGTGCAATAATAATAGTATAGTATACTTTATAATAGTTCAGTGTAATAATAGTATAGTATACTGTATATTAGTTCAGTGTAATAATAGTAAAGTATACTGTATAATAGTTCAGTGTAATAATAGTATAGTATACTGTATAATAGTTCAGTGTAATAATAATAGTATAATATACTGTATAATAGTTCAGTGTAATAATAATAGTATAGTATACTGTATAATAGGTCAGTGTAATAATAGTATAGTATACTTTATAATAGTTCAGTGTAATAATAGTATAGTATACTGTATAATAGTTCAGTGTAATAATAGTATAGTATACTGTATAATAGTTCAGTGTAATAATAATAGTATAGTATACTGTATAATAGTTCAGTGTAATAATAATAGTATAGTATACTGTATAATAGGTCAGTGTAATAATAGTATAGTATACTGTATAATAGTTCAGTGTAATAATAATAGTATAGTATACTGTATAATAGTTCAGTGTAATAATAGTATAGTATACTGTATAATAGTTCAGTGTAATAATAATATAGTATACTGTCTAATAGTTCAGTGTAATAATAATAGTATAGTATACTGTATAATAGTTCAGTGTAATAATAGTGTAGTATACTGTATAATAGTTCAGTGTAATAATAATAGTATAGTATACTGTAATAGTTCAGTGTAATAATAATAGTATAGTGTACTGTATAATAGTTCAGTGTAATAGTATAGTATACTGTATAATAGTTCAGTGTAATAATAGTATAGTATACTGTATAATAGTTCAGTGTAATAATAATAGTATAGTATACTGTATAATAGTTCAGTGTAATAATAATAGTATAGTATACTGTATAATAGTTCAGTGTAATAATAATAGTATAGTATACTGTATAATAGGTCAGTGTAATAATAGTATAGTATACCTTATAATAGTTCAGTGTAATAATAGTATAGCATACTGTATAATAGTTCAGTGTAATAATAGTATAGTATACTGTATAATAGTTCAGTGTAATAATAATAGTATAGTATACTGTATAATAGTTCAGTGTAATAATAATAGTATAGTATACTGTATAATAGGTCAGTGTAATAATAGTATAGTATACTGTATAATAGTTCAGTGTAATAATAGTATAGTATACTGTATAATAGTTCAGTGTAATAATAGTATAGTATACTGTATAATAGTTCAGTGTAATAATAATATAGTATACTGTCTAATAGTTCAGTGTAATAATAATAGTATAGTATACTGTATAATAGTTCAGTGTAATAATAGTGTAGTATACTGTATAATAGTTCAGTGTAATAATAATAGTATAGTATACTGTATAATAGTTCAGTGTAATAATAATAGTATAGTGTACTGTATAATAGTTCAGTGTAATAGTATAGTATACTGTATAATAGTTCAGTGTAATAATAGTATAGTATACTGTATAATAGTTCAGTGTAATAATAATAGTATAGTATACTGTATAATAGTTCAGTGTAATAATAGTATTGTATACTGTATAATAGTTCAGTGTAATAATAATATAGTATACTGTATAATAGTTCAGTGTAATAATAGTATAGTATACTGTATAATAGTTCAGTGTAATAATAATAGTATAGTATACTGTATAATAGTTCAGTGTAATAATAGTATAGTATACTGTCTAATAGTTCAGTGTAATAATAGTATAGTATACTGTATAATAGTTCAGTGTAATAATAATAGTATACTGTATAATAGTTCAGTGTAAAAATAGTATAGTATACTTTATAATAGTTCAGTGTAATAATAGTATAGTATACTGTATAATAGTTCAGTGTAATAATAATAGTATAGTATACTGTCTAATAGTTCAGTGTAATAATAGTATAGTATACTGTATAATAGTTCAGTGTAATAATAATAGTATACTGATTAATAGTTCAGTGTAATAATAGTATAGTATACTTTATAATAGTTCAGTGTAATAATAGTATAGTATACTTTATAATAGTTCAGTGTAATAATAGTATAGTATACTGTGTAATAGTTCAGTGTAATAATAATAGTAGAGTATACTGTATAATAGTTCAGTGTAATAATAATAGTATAGTATACTGTATAATAGTTCAGTGTAATAATAGTATAGTATACTGTATAATAGTTCAGTGTAATAATAATAGTGTAGTATATTATATAATAGTTCAGTGTAATAATAGTGTAGTATACTGTATAATAGTTCAGTGTAATAATAGTGTAGTATACTGTATAATAGTTCAGTGTAATAATAATAGTATAGTATACTGTATAATAGTTCAGTGTAATAATAGTATAGTATACTGTATAATAGTTAAGTGTAATAATAGTATAGTATACTGTATAATAGTTCATCATGTTGCCGTTAGTCATAGCTAGCTAGCTACGATAGTGATCCATCGAGAGTAGCTTATCATGTCGCCATTAGTCGTAGCTAGCGAGCTACCATAGTGATCCATCGAGAGTAGCTTATCATGTCGCCGTTAGTCGTAGCTAGCGAGCTACCATAGTGATCCATCGAGAGTAGCTTATGATGTCGCCGTTAGTCGTAGCTAGCTAGCTAACATAGTGATCCATCGAGAGTAGCTTATCATGTCGCCGTTAGTCATAGCTAGCGAGCTACCATAGTGATCCATCAAGAGTAGCTTATGTCGCTGTTAGTCATAGCTAGCGAGCTACCATAGTGATCCATCGAAGGTAGCTCATAATGTCGCCGTTAGTCATAGCTAGCGAGCTACCATAGTGATCCATTGAGAGTAGCTTATCATGTCGCCGTTAATCGTAGCTAGCTAGCTAGTGACCATAGTGATCCATCGAGAGTAGCTTATCATGTCGCCATTAGTCGTAGCTAGCGAGCTACCATAGTGATCCTTCGAGAGTAGCTTATGTCGCCGTTAGTCATAGCTAGCGAGCTACCATAGTGATCCATCGAAGGTAGCTCATCATGTCGCCGTTAGTCATAGCTAGCGAGCTACCATAGTGATCCATTGAGAGTAGCTTATCATGTCGCCATTAGTCGTAGCTAGCTAGCTACCATAGTGATCCATTGAGAGTAGCTTATCATGTCGCCGTTAGTCGTAGCTAGCTAGCTAGCTACCATAGTGATCCATCGAGAGTAGCTTATCATGTCGCCGTTAGTCGTAGCTAGCTACCATAGTATTTCCATCGAGAGTAGCTTATCATGTCGCCGTTAGTCATAGCTAGCGAGCTACCATAGTGATCCATCGAGAGTAGCTTATCATGTCGCCATTAGTCGTAGCTAGCGCGCTACCATAGTGATCCATCAAGAGTAGCTTATGTCGCTGTTAGTCATAGCTAGCGAGCTACCATAGTGATCCATCGAAGGTAGCTCATCATGTCGCCGTTAGTCATAGCTAGCGAGCTACCATAGTGATCCATTGAGAGTAGCTTATCATGTCGCCGTTAGTCGTAGCTAGCTGCCATAGTGATCCATCGAGAGTAGCTTATCATGTTGCCGTTAGTCATAGCTAGCTAGCTACCATAGTGATCCATCGAGAGTAGCTTATCATGTTGCCGTTAGTCATAGCTAGCTAGCTACCATAGTGATCCATCGAGAGTAGCTTATCATGTCGCCATTAGTCGTAGCTAGCGAGCTACCATAGTGATCCTTCGAGAGTAGCTTATGTCGCCGTTAGTCATAGCTAGCGAGCTACCATAGTGATCCATCGAAGGTAGCTCATCATGTCGCCGTTAGTCATAGCTAGCGAGCTACCATAGTGATCCATGGAGAGTAGCTTATCATGTCGCCGTTAGTCGTAGCTAGCTAGCTACCATAGTGATCCATCGAGAGTAGCTTATCATGTCGCCGTTAGTCGTAGCTAGCTAGCTACCATAGTGATCCATCGAGAGTAGCTCTCCAGTCTGGAGTCTGGAGTCTGGAGAGGTCGGGAGAGGTCGTGTTTTTCTCTAGCTGGAGGTAAGCAGGAGGTAAGCTTCTCATATGGTGTTGAGTAAAGCTTAACCATGTATTAGATCGTAGGTAGGTAGTTAGCTGTAGTTAGGTATTGTATTTATTATAGGTTAGTATTGTTGTTATTGTAGGTTTCCGTAGGTAATTGTAGGTTAGTATCGAAGCACGAGGCTAGCTAGCTAGCGGGTAGCTACTGGTAACGATTAGCAACGCTGGAGAGCTGGTTCCAATTGTTAATGTAGTCCTAGCCAACGTTTAATTTTTTGCTTAACCATGTATTAGATCGTAGGTAGGTAGTTAGCTGTAGTTAGGTATTGTATTTATTATAGGTTAGTATTGTTGTTATTGTAGGTTTCCGTAGGTAATTGTAGGTTAGTATCGAAGCACGAGGCTAGCTAGCTAGCGGGTAGCTACTGGTAACGATTAGCAACGCTGGAGAGCTGTTTCCAATGTTAATGTAGTCCTAGCCAACGTTTAATTTTTTGCTGCGTTATGCGTTATGAAAGGAACTAGACACGGACTTGAATTATCTGTTTAGTGTGCTAACACACTCTTGGCAGTTTGTTGTAACCAAGTATTGATGCTAAATTGTGTGTTAATGGATGCTAGCTTGCAAGTTAGCTACGGCGTCATAGCTAGGCTTCGTGGGTTGTTGTGGGTAGTTACTGTGTCTTGGCAGTGTCCTCGGCCGTGCCGGCTGTAGCACGAAGCTAGCTAGCTAGCCGTTCTTCAAACAAAGTCAACACAGTGGCCATTGCTAGCTCCCCAACACGACCAGCTAGCTGTACTGTAGTAGCTAACTACAATATACTTGTCCTAGCTAGCCAACGTCTAATCATTGCTGCGTCATGAAAGGAACTTGACACAGACACGAATGATCTGTTTAGTGTGTTATCACATTATTGGTGGTTTGTTGTGACCAAGTGTTGGTGCTAAACGGTGTGTTATTGTTATTGGATGCTAGCTTGCTAGTTGGCTATGGTGTCATAGTTGGCTAGCTGAATAAAGTGGGTTGAGTCTATTCCTTTAAACATTGAACCGCTGTGGTTCACAACAATTCTGATTTCTAAAGGCGGAAGTTGGGAGAGTTTTTGTTCGGGTGGTTCAGTGAAACAATTTTAGTTTCTGAGGTAGAAGTTTTTGGTGAGGGAGGCCCTGCTCTCTCCGCTCCCAGATGCTTAGCCCATTTCATTCCGATCTCTTCTGCATTTTTGTAGCCATTTGCTACAGCCTGTCAACTATGCCTCTGCCTATCCCTGTTCTCTCCTCTCTGCACAGGCTACACAAACGCACCACACCGCGTGGCTGCTGCCTCTCTAACCTGGTGGTCCCTGCACGCACCACCCACGTGGAGTTCCAGGTCGCAGGCAGCCTCTGGAACTGCCGTTCTGCTGCCAACAAAGCTGACTTCATCCCAGCCTATGCCAACCTCCAGTCCCTCGACTTCCTGGCGCTGACGGAAACATGGATCACCACTGAAAACACTGCTACTCCTACTGCTCTCTCCTCGTCTGACCATGTGTTCTCGCATACCCCGAGAGCATCTGGTCAGAGGGGTGGTGGCACAGGAATCCTCATCTCTCCCAAGTGGACATTCTCAATTTTTCCCCTAACCCATCTGTCTATCTCCTCATTTGAATTCCATGCTGTCACAGTCACTAGCCCATTTAAGCTTAATATCCTTGTCATCTATCGCCCTCCAGGTTCCCTTGGAGAGTTCATCAATGAGCTTGACGCCTTGATAAGTTCCTTCCCTGAGGATGGCTCACCCCTCACAGTTTTGGGGGATTTCAACCTCCCTATGTCCACATTTGACTCATTTCTCTCTGCCTCCTTCTTTCCACTCCTCTCCTCTTTTGACCTCACCCTCTCACCGTCCCCCCTACTCACAAGGCAGGCAATACGCTTGACCTCATCTTCACTAGATGCTGCTCCTCTACTAATCTCACTGCAACTCCCCTCCATGTCTCCGACCACTACTTTGTTTCCTTTTCTCTCTCACTCTCCTCCCACACTACTCACTCTGCCCCTACACAGATGGTAATGCGCCGCCGCAACCTTCGCTCTCTCTCTCCCACTACTCTCTCCTCTTCCATCCTATCATCTCTTCCCTCTGCTCAATCCTTCTCCCTCCAATCTCCTGATTCTGCCTCCTCAACCCTCCTCTCCTCCCTTTCTGCATCCTTTGACTCTCTGTGTCCCCTATCCTCCCGGCCGGCTCGGTCCTCCCCTCCAGCTCCGTGGCTTGATGACTCATTGCGAGCTCACAGAACAGAGCTCCGGGCAGCGGAGCGGAAATGGAAGAAAACTAAACTCCCTGCCGACCTGGCATCTTTTCACTCCCTCCTCTCTACATTTTCTTCATCTGTTTCTGCTGCTAAGGCCACCTTCTACCATTCTAAATTCCAAGCATCTGCCTCTAACCCTAGGAAGCTCTTTTGCCACATTTTCCTCCCTCCTGAATCCCCCCCCCCTCTCTCTCTGTGGATGACTTCGTCAACCACTTTGAAAAGAAGGTTGACGACATCCGATCCTCGTTTGTTAAGTCTAATGACACTGCTGGTCCTGCTCACACTGCCCTACCCTATGCTTTGACTTCTTTCTCCCCTCTCTCTCCAGATAAAATCCTGCGACTTGTGACTGCAGGCCGCCCAACAACCTGCCCGCTTGACCCCATCCCCTCCTCCCTTCTCCAGACCATCTCCGGTGACCTTCTCCCCTACCTCACCTCGCTGATCAACTCATCCTTGACCGCTGGCCATGTCCCTTCCGTCTTCAAGAGAGCGAGAGTTGCTCCCCTTCTCAAAAAACCAACACTCGACCCCACTGATGTCAACAACTACAGACCAGTATCCCTTCTTTCTTTTCTTTCCAAAACTATTGAGCGTGCCGTCTTTAGCCAACTCTCTTGCTATCTCTCTCAGAATGACCTTCTTGATCCAAACCAATCAGGTTTCAGGACTGGTCATTCAACTGAGACTGCTCTTCTCTGTGTCACGGAGACTCTCCGCACTGCTAAAGCTAACTCTCTCTCCTCTTGTCCTTCTAGACCTGTCTGCTGCCTTTGATACTGTGAACCATCAGATCCTCCTCTCCACCCTCTCCGAGCTGGGCATCTCCGGCGCGGCTCACTCCTGGATTGCGTCCTACCTGACCGGTCGCTCCTACCAAGTGGCGTGGCGGGAAGCTGTCTCCGCACCACGTGCTCTCACCACTGGTGTCCCCCAGGGCTCGGTTCTAGGCCCTCTCCTTTTCTCCCTATACACCAAGTCACTTGGCTCTGTCATATCCTCACATGGCCTTTCCTATCATTGCTACGCTGACGATACACAACTAATCTTCTCCTTTCCCCCTTCTGATAACCAGGTGGCGAATCGCATCTCTGCATGTCTGGCAGACATATCAGTATGGATGACGGATCACCACCTCAAGCTGAACCCTGGCAAGACAGAGCTGCTCTTCCTCCCGGGGAAGGACTGCCCGTTCCATGATCTCGCCATCACGGTTGACAACTCCGCTGTGTCCTCCTCCCAGAGTGCGAAGAGCCTAGGCGTGACCCTGGACAACACCCTGTCGTTCTCCGCCAACATCAAGGCGGTGACCCGCTCCTGCAGGTTCATGCTCTACAACATTCGGAGAGTGCGACCCTGCCTTACACAGGAAGCGGCGCAGGTCCTGGTCCAGGCACTTGTCATCTCCCGTCTGGACTACTGCAACTCGCTGTTGGCTGGCCTCCCTGCCTGTGCCATTAAACCCCTACAACTCATCCAGAATGCCGCAGCCCGTCTGGTGTTCAACCTTCCCAAGTTCTCTCACGTCACCCCCCTCCTCCGCACACTCCACTGGCTTCCAGTTGAAGCTCGCATCCGCTACAAGACCATGGTGCTTGCCTATGGAGCAGTGAGGGGAACGGCACCTCTGTACCTTCAGGCTCTGATCAGTCCCTACACCCAAACGAGGGCATTGCGTTCATCCACCTCTGGCCTGCTGGCTCCCTTCCTCTGCGGAAGCATAGCTCCCGCTCAGCCCAGTCAAAACTGTTCGCTGCTCTGGCACCCCAATGGTGGAACAAGCTCCCTCACGACGCCAGGACAGCGGAGTCACTCACCACCTTCCGGAGACATTTGAAACCCCACCTCTTTAAGGAATACCTGGGATAGGATAAAGTATTCCTTCTAACCCCCCCCAAATTGTAAAGTGGTTATCCCACTGGCTATAGGGTGAACGCACCAATTTGTGAGTCGCTCTGGCTAAGAGCGTCTGCTAAATGACGTTAATGTGCCCTTGAGCAAGGCACTTAACCCTAATTGCTCCTGTAAGTCGCTCTGGATAAGAGCGTCTGCTAAATGACTAAAATGTAAATGTAAATGTAAATATGTCGCCGTTAGTCGTAGCTAGCTAGCTACATAGTGATCCATCAAGAGTAGCTTATCATGTCGCCGTTAGTCATAGCTAGCTGCCATAGTGATCCATCGAGAGTAGCTTATCATGTCGCCGTTAGTCGTAGCTAGCTGCCATAGTGATCCATCGAGAGTAGCTTATCATGTCGCCGTTAGTCGTAGCTAGCTGCCATAGTGATCCATCGAGAGTAGCTTATCATGTCGCCGTTAGTCGTAGCTAGCTGCCATAGTGATCCATCGAGAGTAGCTTATCATGTCGCCGTTAGTCGTAGCTAGCTAGCTACCATAGTGATCCATCGAGAGTAGCTTATCATGTTGCCGTTAGTCATAGCTAACTAGCTACCATAGTGATCCATCGAGAGTAGCTTATCATGTCGCCGTTAGTCATAGCTAGCTAGCTACCATAGTGATCCATCGAGAGTAGCTTATCAAGTCGCCGTTAGTCATAGCTAGCGAGCTACGATAGTGATCCATCGAGAGTAGCTTATCATGTTGCCGTTAGTCATAGCTAGCGAGCTACCATAGTGATCCATCGAGAGTAGCTTATCATGTCGCCGTTAGTCGTAGCTAGCTAGCTACCATAGTGATCCATCGAGAGTAGCTTATCATGTCGCCGTTAGTCGTAGCTAGCTAGCTGCCATAGTGATCCATCGAGAGTAGCTTATCATGTCGCCGTTAGTCGTAGCTAGCTAGCTGCCATAGTGATCCATCGAGAGTAGCTTATCATGTCGCCGTTAGTCGTAGCTAGCTGCCATAGTGATCCATCGAGAGTACCTCATTTCAGTGTTCATTTCAAAAATATAAACGCAACACATAAAGTGTTGGTCCCATGTTTCATGAGCCGAAATAAAAGATACCAGAAATGTTTAATACGCACAAAAAGCTTATTTCTCTAAGATGTGCACAAATTTGTTTACATTCCTGTTAGTGAGCATTTCTCCTTTGCCAAGATAATCCATTACATTTGACATTTTAGTCATTTAGCAGACGCTCTTATCCAGAGCGACTTACAGTTAGTGAGTGCATACATTTTTCATACTGGCCCCATCCACCTGACAGGTCAAGAAGCTGAATCAACAGCATATTCATTACACAGTGCACCTTGTGCTGGGGACAATAAAAGGCCACTCTAAAATGTGCAGGTTTGTCAAAGTTTTGTCACACAACACAATGCCACAGATGTCTCAAGTTGTGCTGACTGCAGGAATGTCCACCAGAGCTGTTGCCAGATCATTTAATGTTAAGCCGCCTCCAACATCCTTTTAGAGAATTTGTCAGCACATCCAACCGGCCTCACAACCGCAGACCACGTGTATGGCGCAGTGTGGACGAGCGGTTTGCTGATGTCAACGTTGTGAACAGAGTTGCCCATGGTAACGGTGTGGTTATGGTACGGGGCAGGCACCACGTGTATGGTGTAGTGTGGACGAGCGGTTTGCTGATGTCAACGTGGTGAACAGAGTTGCCCATGGTAACGGTGTGGTTATGGTACGGGCAGGCACCACGTGTATGGCGTAGTGTGGGTGAGCTGTTTGCTGATGTCAACGTGGTAAACAGAGTTGCCCATGGTAACGGTGTGGTTATGGTACGGGGCAGGCACCACGTGTATGGCGTAGTGTGGACGAGCGGTTTGCTGATGTCAACGTGGTAAACAGAGTTGCCCATGGTAACGGTGTGGTTATGGTACGGGGCAGGCACCACGTGTATGGCGTAGTGTGGACGAGCGGTTTGCTGATGTCAACGTGGTGAACAGAGTTGCCCATGGTAACGGTGTGGTTATGGTACGGGGCAGGCACCACGTGTATGGCGTAGTGTGGGTGAGCTGTTTGCTGATGTCAACGTGGTAAACAGAGTTGCCCATGGTAACGGTGTGGTTATGGTATGGGCAGGCAAATGCTACGGATAAGGAACGCAACTGAATTTTATCGATGGCAATTTGAACGCACAGAGATAGAGTGACGAGATCCTGAGCTCCATTGTCTTGCCATTCATCCGCCGCCATCACCTCATGTTTCAGAATGATAATGCACGGCCCCATGTCACAAGGATCTGTACACAAATTCCTGGAAGCTGAAAATGTCCCAGTTCTTTCATGGCCGGCATACTCACCAGACATGTCACCCATTGAGCATGTTTGGGATGCTCTGGATCGACGTGTACGACAGCGTGTTCCAGTTCCCGCCAATATCCAGCAACTTCGCAGAGCCATTGAAGAGGAGTGGGACAACATTCCACAGGACAAACAATCAACAGCCTGATCAACTCTATGCAAAGGAGATTTTTTTATTTTTTATTTCACCTTTATTTAACCAGGTAAGCCAGTTGAGAACAGGTTCTCATTTACAACTGCGACCTGGCCAAGATAAAGCAAAGTAGTGCAATAAAAACAACACAGAGTTACATATGGGGTAAAAAACATAAAGTCAGAAATACAACAGAAAATATATATACAGTGTGTGCAAATGTAGCAAGTTATGGAGGTAAGGCAATAAATAGGCTATAGTGCAGAATAATTACAATAGTATTAACACTGGAATGATAGATGTGCAAGAGATTATGTGCAAATAGAGATACTGGGGTGCAAAAGAGCAAAATAAATAACAATATAGGGATGAGGTAGTTGGGTGGGCTAATTTCAGATGGGCTGTGTACAGGTGCAGTGATCGGTAAGGTGCTCTGACAACTGATGCTTAAAGTTATTGAGGGAGATAAGAGTCTCCAGCTTCAGAGATTTTTGCAATTCGTTCCAGTCATTGGCAGCAGAGAACTGGAAGGAATGGCGGCCAAAGGAGGTGTTGGCTTTGGGAATGACCAGTGAGATATACCTGTTGGAGCGCAGACTACGGGTGGGTGCTGCTATGGTGACCAATGAGCTAAGATAAGGCGGGGATTTGCCTAGCAGTGATTTATAGATGGCCTGGAGCCAGTGGGTTTGACGACGAACATGTAGTGAGGACCAGCCAACAAGAGCGTACAGGTCACAGTGGTGGGTAGTGTATGGGGCTTTGGAGACAAAACGGATGTCACTGTGATAGACTACATCCAATTTGCTGAGTAGAGTGTTGGAGGCTATTTTGTAAATGACATCGCCGAAGTCAAGGATCGGTAGGATAGTCAGTTTTACGAGGGCATGTTTGGCAGCATGAGTGAAGGAGGCTTTATTGCGAAATAGGAAGCCGATTCTAGATTTAACTTTGGATTGGAGATTCTTTATGTGAGTCTGGAAGTTGAGTTTACAGTCTAACCAGACACCTAGGTATTTGTAGTTGTCCACATACTCTAGGTCAGACCCGTCGAGAGTGGTGATTCTAGTCGGGTGGGCGGGTGCCAGCAGCGTTCGATTGAAAAGCATGCATTTAGTTTTACTAGTGTTTAAGAGCAGTTGGAGGCTACTGAAGGATTGTTGTATGGCATTGAAGCTCGTTTGGAGGTTTGTTAACACAGTGTCCAATGAAGGGCCAGATGTATACAAAAATGAGATGTCGCGCTGCATGAGGCAAATGGTGGTCACACCAGATACTGACAGGTTCTGATCCACGCCCCTACTTTTTTTTTAGGCATCTGTGACCAAGCGGTACCGGAGCGCCAAGTCTAGGTCCAAAAGGCTCCTTAACAGCTTCTACCTCCAAGCCATAAGACTGTTGTAGAATTAATCAAATTGCCACCCAGACTATTTGCATTGACTGCCCCCCTCACCCCCCCTCACCCCTAGTCGCTGTTTATTATCTCTGCCCAGTCCCTTAACCCCTACTTACATGTACAAATTACCTGGACTAACCTGTATCCCAGCCCATTGACTCGGTACCGGTACCCCCTGTATATAGCCTCATTATTACCTGGACTAACCTGTATCCCAGCCCATTGACTCGGTACCGGTACCCCCTGTATATAGCCTCATTATTACCTGGACTAACCTGTATCCCAGCCCATTGACTCGGTACCGGTACCCCCTGTATATAGCCTCATTATTACCTGGACTAACCTGTATCCCAGCCCATTGACTCGGTACCGGTACCCCCTGTATATAGCCTCATTATTACCTGGACTAACCTGTATCCCAGCCCATTGACTCGGTACCGTACCCCCTGTATATAGCCTCATTATTACCTGGACTAACCTGTATCCCAGCCCATTGACTCGGTACCGGTACCCCCTGTATATAGCCTCATTATTACCTGGACTAACCTGTATCCCAGCCCATTGACTCGGTACCGGTACCCCCTGTATATAGCCTCATTATTACCTGGACTAACCTGTACCCCCTGTATATAGCCTCATTATTACCTGGACTAACCTGTATCCCAGCCCATTGACTCTGTACCGGTACTCCCTGTATATAGCCTCATTATTACCTGGACTAACCTGTATCCCAGCCCATTACCTCGGTACCGGTACCCCCTGTATATAGCCTCATTATTACCTGGACTAACCTGTACCCCAGCCCATTGACTCGGTACCGGTACCCCCTGTATATAGCCTCATTATTACCTGGACTAACCTGTACCCCAGCCCATTACCTCGGTACCGGTACCCCCTGTATATAGCCTCATTATTACCTGGACTAACCTGTACCCCAGCCCATTGACTCGGTACCGGTACCCCCTGTATATAGCCTCATTATTACCTGGACTAACCTGTACCCCAGCCCATTGACTCGGTACCGGTACCCCCTGTATATAGCCTCATTATTACCTGGACTAACCTGTACCCCAGCCCATTGATTCGGTACCGGTACTCCCTGTATATAGCCTCATTATTGTTATTTTATTGTGTTACTGTCTTCTATTTTTTTATTTATTTTTTACTTTAGTTTATTTACTAAATATTTTCTTAACTCTATTTACGTAAAACTACATGGTTGGTTAAGGGCTTGTCAGGAAGCATTTCACCTTAAGGTCTACACCTGTCGTATTCGGCCCATGTGACAAATAACATTTTGATTTGATCTTTATCACCAGTCATGTAAAAGCCATAGATCAGGGCCTAATGACATTTATTTTCCCCCCTATGAAGTGTAACTCAGTCAAATCTTTGAAATTGTTCCATGTTGCGTTTATATTTTGGTTGAGTGTAGTTAACCATTATAATATATTCTATATTTATTGTAATAGGTGTTTTGTGCTACCTGTGTAAATGTAGGGAATGTGGTGTCTAGAAGCAGCAGAGTTCATCTTAGAGCTTT
>NW_025534776.1:140000-154058 GCF_020615455.1 Coregonus clupeaformis
GTCTCTATCCCAGTGTCCTTCTGGTCTCTATCCCAGAGTCTAGTCCTTCTGGTCTCTATCCCAGTGAGTCCTTCTGGTCTCTATCCCAGTGTCCTTCTGGTCTCTATCCCAGTGTCCTTCTGGTCTCTATCCCAGTGTCCTTCTGGTCTCTATCCCAGTGTCTAGTCCTTCTGGTCTCTATCCCAGTGTCCTTCTGGTCTCTATCCCAGTGTCCTTCTGGTCTCTATCCCAGTGTCCTTCTGGTCTCTATCCCAGTGTCCTTCTGGTCTCTATCCCAGTGTCCTTCTGGTCTCTATCCCAGTGTCCTTCTGGTCTCTATCCCAGAGTCTAGTCCTTCTGGTCTCTATCCCAGTGTCCTTCTGGTCTCTATCCCAGAGTCTAGTCCTTCTGGTCTCTATCCCAGTGTCCTTCTGGTCTCTATCCCAGTGTCTAGTCCTTCTGGTCTCTATCCCAGTGTCCTTCTGGTCTCTATCCCAGAGTCTAGTCCTTCTGGTCTCTATCCCAGTGTCCTTCTGGTCTCTATCCCAGTGTCCTTCTGGTCTCTATCCCAGTGTCCTTCTGGTCTCTATCCCAGAGTCTAGTCCTTCTGGTCTCTATCCCAGTGTCTAGTCCTTCTGGTCTCTATCCCAGAGTCTAGTCCTTCTAGTCTCTATCCCAGAGTCTAGTCCTTCTGGTCTCTATCCCAGTGTCTAGTCCTTCTGGTCTCTATCCCAGTGTCTAGTCCTTCTGGTCTCTATCCCAGTGTCTAGTCCTTCTGGTCTCTATCCCAGTGTCCTTCTGGTCTCTATCCCAGTGTCCTTCTGGTCTCTATCCCAGAGTCTAGTTCTTCTAGTCTCTATCCCAGAGTCCTTCTGGTCTCTATCCCAGTGTTAGTCCTTCTGGTCTCTATCCCAGTAGTCCTTCTGGTCTCTATCCCAGTGAGTCCTTCTGGTCTCTATCCCAGGCTAGTCCTTCTGGTCTCTATCCCAGTGTCTAGTCCTTCTGGTCTCTATCCCAGTGTCCTTCTAGTCTCTATCCCAGAGTCCTTCTGGTCTCTATCCCAGTGTCCTTCTGGTCTCTATCCCAGTGCCTAGTCCTTCTGGTCTCTATCCCAGAGTCCTTCTGGTCTCTATCCCAGTGTCCTTCTGGTCTCTATCCCAGAGTCTAGTCCTTCTGGTCTCTATCCCAGTGTCCTTCTGGTCTCTATCCCATAGTCTAGTCCTTCTGGTCTCTATCCCAGAGTCTAGTCCTTCTGGTCTCTATCCCAGTGTCTAGTCCTTCTGGTCTCTATCCCAGTGTTCTAGTCCTTCTGGTCTCTATCCCAGTGAGTCCTTCTGGTCTCTATCCCAGAGTAGTCCTTCTGGTCTCTATCCCAGTGTCTAGTCCTTCTGGTCTCTATCCCAGTGTCTAGTCCTTCTAGTCTCTATCCCAGAGTCCTTCTGGTCTCTATCCCAGTGTCTAGTCCTTCTGGTCTCTATCCCAGTGTCCTTCTGGTCTCTATCCCAGAGTCTAGTTCTTCTAGTCTCTATCCCAGTGTCTAGTCCTTCTAGTCTCTATCCCAGTGTCCTTCTGGTCTCTATCCCAGTGTCCTTCTGGTCTCTATCCCAGTGCCTAGTCCTTCTGGTCTCTATCCCAGAGTCCTTCTGGTCTCTATCCCAGTGTCCTTCTGGTCTCTATCCCAGAGTCTAGTCCTTCTGGTCTCTATCCCAGTGTCTAGTCCTTCTGGTCTCTATCCCAGAGTCTAGTCCTTCTGGTCTCTATCCCAGTGTCCTTCTGGTCTCTATCCTAGTGTCCTTCTGGTCTCTATCCCAGTGTCCTTCTGGTCTCTATCCCAGTGTCCTTCTGGTCTCTATCCCAGTGTCTAGTCCTTCTGGTCTCTATCCCAGAGTCTAGTTCTTCTGGTCTCTATCCCAGTGTCCTTCTAGTCTCGATCCCAGAGTCCTTCTGGTCTCTATCCCAGAGTCTAGTCCTTCTGGTCTCTATCCCAGTGTCCTTCTGGTCTCTATCCCAGAGTCTAGTTCTTCTAGTCTCTATCCCAGAGTCCTTCTGGTCTCTATCCCAGTGTCCTTCTGGTCTCTATCCCAGTGCCTAGTCCTTCTGGTCTCTATCCCAGTGTCTAGTCCTTCTGGTCTCTATCCCAGTGTCTAGTCCTTCTGGTCTCTATCCCAGAGTCTAGTCCTTCTGGTCTCTATCCCAGAGTCTAGTCCTTCTGGTCTCTATCCCAGTGTCTAGTCCTTCTGGTCTCTATCCCAGTGTCTAGTCCTTCTGGTCTCTATCCCAGTGTCCTTCTGGTCTCTATCCCAGTGTCCTTCTGGTCTCTATCCCAGTGTCCTTCTGGTCTCTATCCCAGTGTCCTTCTGGTCTCCGTACCAACACAATATAAATACATGTTTTATTGTCACACAACAGATAGGTCCAGTGTAATGTGTTGTTTTACAGGGTCAGCCATAGTTGTATGGCCCTCCCTGGAAATCATTATGGTTAAGTGCCTTGCTCAAGGGCACATCAACAGATTTCTCACCTTGTCGTCTCGGGGGATTCGAACCAGCAACATTTCGTTTACTGGCCCAATCCTCTAACCACCAGGCTACCTGTTGCACAAACTCTTTATTTCACAGGTTTAAAGCTGTTAAGTCAGCAACACTGAAAATGGGAATAGTTCGGGAATGTTGGGTAAAGATTGGAAAACAAACGTCTCAACTAGGATTCAAACTAGCAACCTTGTCTACGTCCGGGATTCAATCTGATCGTGGGTTTTAGGCGGTTTTGAAAGGCAATGTTTTCCGCGTTTGGTGAGTTCCCATTCACGGTAAACGCTGCACAGGTCGGCTCAATCAGAAGTTACCTTTAAAAACGCCTAGAACCTGAACCTGCGATCAGATTGGATCCCAGCCTAGTGGACCGAGGAGTGGGTGTGTGGTCTAACAGAGTGTGTGTGTGTGTGTGTGTGTGTGTGTGTGTGTGTGTGGTCTAACGGTGTGTGTGTGCTCTCTCGGCAGGCTGGTGAAATGGATCGAGGGGTGTGTGTGTGACGACCCCTTCCTGAACCCAGAGCTGATGAGGGCCAACCCCTGGGTGGAGAAAGGCAAGTGTGTGATCCTCTAGCGGAGACACACACGGATACACTGAGACACACACTGACACATGGACACACACACACTGACACATGGACACACACACACTGACACATGGACACACACACACACTGACACACACTGACACATACATGGACACACACACACTGACACATGGACACACACACACTGACACATGGACACACACACACTGACACATGGACACACACACACACACACACTGAGACATGGACACACACACACTGACACATACACACTGAGACACACACTGACACATGGACACACACACACTGACACACACACACACACACACACTGACACATGGACACACACACATACACTGAGACCCACACACACACGGACACATACTAACTGACGTGTTCTACCATGCTATTTATTTGTCCATCCATGTCTGTGGTTTCAGTTGAAAGTAAACCCCTGCCTGCCTGTCTGTGTGAGCAGCATGTACTGAAAGGAGCTCTGCAGAGTTCATCTTAAAAGCTTTGTTAAAGGACCACATAGCAGTTTGTTGTTAACTAAATCACACTTTTTATTGGCTTTTTCCACTGTCAATCAGAATACACTCTTTTTATTGGCTGTTTCCACTGTCAATCAGAATACACTGTTTTTATTGGCTGTTTCCACTGTCAATCAGAATACACTGTTTTTATTGGCTGTTTCCACTGTCAATCAAACAGAATAAAGTGGTGGTTTGACAGATTGACTCCTGTGGTAATTTATACACTAACATTCTAACGTGTATGAGATGGAGTGTGTGTGTACGTGTGTGTACGTGTGTGTATGGTGTGTGTACAGTGTGTGTGTGTGTGTGTATGGTGTATTGTGTATGGTGTGTGTGTGTATGGTGTGTGTGTGTGTGTGTGTGTGTGTGTGTGTGTGTGTGTGTGTGTGTGTGTGTGTGTGTATGGTGTGTGTGTATGTGTGTGTGTGTGTGTGTGTGTGTGTGTGTGTGTGTGTGTGTGTGTGTGTATGGTGTGTGTGTGTGTGTGTGTGTGTATGTGTGTGTGTATGGTGTGTGTGTGTGTGTGTATGGTGTGTGTGTATGGTGTGTGTGTGTGTGTGTATGGTGTGTGTGTGGTGTGTGTGTGTGTATGGTGTGTGTGTGTATGTGTGTGTGTGTGTGTGTGTATGGTGTGTGTGTATGGTGTGTGTGTATGGTGTGTGTGTATGGTGTGTGTGTATGGTGTGTGTGTATGGTGTGTGTGTGTGTATGGTGTGTGTATGGTGTGTATGTGTGGTGTGTGTGTATGGTGTGTGTGTGTGTATGGTGTGTGTGTGTGGTGTGTATGGTGTGTGTGTATGGTGTGTGTGGTGTGTGTGTGTGTATGGTGTGTGTGTATGGTGTGTGTGTGTGTGTGTGTGTGTGTGTATGGTGTGTGTGGTGTGTGTGTGTGTATGGTGTGTGTGTGTGTGTGTGTGTGTGTGTGTGTGTGTGTGTGTGTGTGTGTATGGTGTGTGTGTATGGTGTGTGTGTATGGTGTGTGTGTATGGTGTGTGTATGGTGTGTGTGTGTGTGTTACAGCAGTTCTCTGATGTAGACGTTGCGTCGCACGGCGTTGGACACGCCCTCGTTGAAACGGAACCACACGTCACTGTTGCCAACCGCTGTCCCCATGGCAACCTCCACACACACCTCACCTAGTGGCAGAGGCAGTTTTACGGTTAAACAGCCTGTACAGATACACAGCCTGTACAGATACACAGCCTATACAGATACACAGCCTGTACAGATACACAGCCTATACAGATACACAGCCTGTACAGATACACAGCCTGTACAGATACACAGCCTATACAGATACACAGCCTGTACAGATACACAGCCTGTACAGATACACAGCCTGTACAGATACACAGCCTATACAGATACACAGCCTGTACAGATACACAGCCTGTACAGATACACAGCCTGTACAGATACACAGCCTATACAGATACACAGCCTGTACAGATACACAGCCTGTACAGATACACAGCCTGTACAGATACACAGCCTGTACAGATACACAGCCTGTACAGATACACAGCCTGTACAGATACACAGCCTGTACAGATACACAGCCTATACAGATACACAGCCTGTACAGATACACAGCCTGTACAGATACACAGCCTATACAGATACACAGCCTATACAGATACACAGCCTATACAGATACACAGCCTGTACAGATACACAGCCTATACAGATACACAGCCTATACAGATACACAGCCTATACAGATACACAGCCTATACAGATACACAGCCTGTACAGATACACAGCCTGTACAGATACACAGCCTATACAGATACACAGCCTATACAGATACACAGCCTATACAGATACACAGCCTATACAGATACACAGCCTATACAGATACACAGCCTGTACAGATACACAGCCTGTACAGATACGCAGCCTATACAGATACACAGCCTATACAGATACACAGCCTATACAGATACACAGCCTGAGCTGAGACGGACCGTCAGATCCAGGCACCCTCAGCCCGCTGAGACGGACCGTCAGATCCAGGCACCATCAGCCCGCTGAGACGGACCGTCAGATCCAGGCACCATCAGTCCAGTAAAATAACAATAAAAAGCTAATTATTTAAATGTAGTGCCTTCGGAAAGTATTCAGACCCCTTCACTTTTTCTACATTTTGTTACGTTATTACAGCCTTATTCTAAAATGGATTAAATAAATACAAATCCTCATCAATCTACACACAATACCCCATAATGACAAAGCGTTAACAGGTTTTTAGAAATTTTTGCAAATGTATTAAATGTAAAAAACAGAAATACCTTATTTACATAAGTATTCAGACCCTTTGCTATGACACTCGAAATTGAGCTCAGGTGCATCCTGTTTCCATTGATCATCCTTGAGATGTTTCTACAACTTAATTGGAATCCACCTGTGGTAAATTCAATTGATTGGACATGATTTGGAAAGGCACACATCTGTCTATATAAGGTCCCACAGTTGACAGTGCATGTCAGAGCCATGAGGTCGAAGGAATTGTCCGTAGAGCTCCGAGACAGGATTGTGTCGAGGCACAGATCTGGGGAAGGGTAGCAAAACATGTCTGCAGTATTGAAGGTCCCCAAGAACACAGTGGCCTCAATCATTCTTAAATGGAAGAAGTTTGGAACCACCAAGACTCTTCCTAGAGCTGGCCGCCCGGACAAACTGAGCAATCGGGGGAGAAGGGCCTTGGTCAGGGAGGTGACCAAGAACCCAATGGTCACTCAGACAGAGCTTCAGAGTTCCTCTGTGGAGATGGGAGAACCTTCCAGAAGGACAACCATCTCTGCAGCACTCCACCAATTAGGCCTTTATGGTAGTGGCCAGACAGAAGCCACTCCTCAGTAAAAGGCACATGACAGTCCGCTTGGAGTTTGCCAAAAGGCACCTAAAGACTCAGACCATGATAAACAAGATTCTCTGGTCTGATGAAACCAAGATTGAACTCTTTGGCCTGAATGCCAAGCGTCACGTCAGGAGGAAACCTGGCACCATCCCTACTGTGAAGCATGGTGGTGGCAGCATCATGCTGTGGGGATGTTTTTCAGCGGCAGGGATTGGGAGACTAGTCAGGATCGAGGCAAAGATGAACGGAGCAAAGTCCAGAGAGATCCTTGATGAAAACCTGCTCCAGAGCGCTCAGGACCTCAGACTGGGGTGAAGGTTCACCTTCCAACAGGACAACAACCCTAAGCACACAGCCAAGACAACGCAGGAGTGGCTTCGGGACAAGTCTCTGAATGTCCTTGAGTGGCCCAGCCAGAGCCCAGACTTGAACCCGATCGAACATCTCTGGAGAGACCTGAAAATAGCTTTGCAGCAACGCTCCCCATCCAACCTGACAGAGCTTGAGAGGATCTGCAGAGAAGAATGGGAGACACTCCCCAAATACAGGTGTGCCAAGCTTGTAGCGTCATACCCAAGAAGACTCAAGGCTGTAATCGCTACCAAAGGTGCTTCAACAAAGTACTGAGTAAAGGGTCTGAATACTTATGTAAATGTGATATTTCAGTTTATTTTTAATAATTGTGCAAACATTTCTAAAAACCCTGTTTATGCTTTGTCATTATGGGGTATTGTGTGTAGATTGATGAGGGGGAAAAAATGATTTAATCCATTTTAGAATAAGGCTGTAACTTAACAAAATGTGGAAAAAGTCCAGGGGTCTGAATACTTTCCAAATGCACTGTATATATAAAACTATGTGGACACCCCTTCAGATTTGTGGATTCGGAAATTTCAGCCACTCCCGTTGCTGACAGGTGTATAAAATCGAGCCATCAATGCAATATGTTTGGGGAGTCTCCCACATGCCTTTTGGCGAACACCAAACGTGTTTGCTTATTTTCTGCCCATTCTTCAAGGCAAAACTGCTCCAGCTCCTTCAAGTTGGATGGGTTCCGCTGGTGTACAGCAATCTTTAAGTCATACCACAGATTCACAATTGGATTGAGGTCTGGGCTTTGACTAGGCCATTCCAAGACATGTAAATGTTTCCCCTTAAACCACTAGAATTTTGCTGTAGCAGTATGCTTAGGGTCATTGTCCTGCTGGAAGGTGAACCTACGTCCCAGTCTCAAATATCTGGAAGACTGAAACAGGTTTCCCTCAAGAATTTCCCTGTATTTAGCGCCATCCATCATTCCTTCAATCCTGACCAGTTTCCCAGTCGCTGCCGATGAAAAACATCCCCACAGCATGATGCTGCCACCACCATGCTTCACTGTGGGGATGGTGTTCTCGGGGTGATGAGAGGTGTTGGGTTTGCGCCAGACATGGCGTTTTCCTTGATGGCCAAAAAGCTCAATTTTAGTCTCATCTGACCAGAGTACCTTCTTCCATATGTTTGGGGAGTCTCCCACATGCCTTTTTTGCGAACACCAAACGTGTTTGGTAATTTTTTTCTTTAAGCAATGGCTTTTTTCTGGCCACTCTTCCGTAAAGCCCAGCTCTGTGGAGTGTACGGCTTAAAGTGGTCATATGGACAGATACTCCAATCTCCGCTGTGGAGCTTTGCAGCTCCTTCAGGGTTATCTCTGGTCTCTTTGTTGCCTCTCTGATTAATGCCCTCCTTACCTGGTCCGTTAGTTTTGGTGGGCGGCCCTCTCTTGGCAGGTTTGTTGTGGTGCCATATTCTTTCCATTTTTAATAATGGATTTAATGGTGCTCCGTGGGATGTTCAAAGTTTCTGATATTTTTTTATAACCCAACCCTGATCTGTACTTCTCCACAACTTTGTCCCTGACCTGTTTGGAGAGCTCCTTGGTCTTCATGGTGCCACTTGCTTGGTGGTGCCCCTTGCTTAGTGGTGTTGCAGACTCTGGGGCCTTTCAGAACATGTGTATATATACTGAGGTCATGTGACACTTAGATTGCACACAGGTGGACTTTATTTAACTAATTATGTGACTTCTGAAGGTAATTGGTTGCACCAGATCTTATTTAGGGGCTTCATAGCAAAGGGGGTGAATACACCCACCACTTTTCCGTTATTTATTTGTTTGAAACAAGTTATTTTTTTCATTTCACTTCACCAATTTGGACTATTTTGTGTATGTCGATTACATAAAATCCAAATAAAAATCCATTTAAATTACAGGTTGTAATGCAACGAAATAGGAAAAACGCCAAGGGGGATGAATACTTTTGCAAGGCACTGTATGTTAAATGTAATGTTGCCTGAATCAGAGATGCTATGTTAAATGTAACGTTGCCTGAATCAGAGATGCTATGTAATGTTGCCTGAATCAGAGATGCTATGTTAAATGTAATGTTGCCTGAATCAGAGATGCTATGTTAAATGTAATGTTGCCTGAATCAGAGATGCTATGTAATGTTGCCTGAATCAGAGATGCTATGTTAAATGTAACGTTGCCTGAATCAGAGATGCTATG
Organism: Coregonus clupeaformis; assembly: GCF_020615455.1. Lineage (NCBI taxonomy): Eukaryota > Metazoa > Chordata > Actinopteri > Salmoniformes > Salmonidae > Coregonus > Coregonus clupeaformis. The sequence continues at coordinate 149,006 of NW_025534776.1, forward strand.
TTAAATGTAATGTTGCCTGAATCAGAGATGCTATGTTAAATGTAATGTTACCTGAATCAGAGATGCTATGTTAAATGTAATGTTGCCTGAATCAGAGATGCTATTAAATGTAATGTTGCCTGAATCAGAGATGCTATGTTAAATGTAATGTTACCTGAATCAGAGATGCTATGTTAAATGTAATGTTGCCTGAATCAGAGATGCTATGTAATGTTACCTGAATCAGAGATGCTATGTTAAATGTAATGTTGCCTGAATCAGAGATGCTATGTTAAATGTAATGTTGCCTGAATCAGAGATGCTATGTAATGTTGCCTGAATCAGAGATGCTATGTTAAATGTAATGTTGCCTGAATCAGAGATGATATGTTAAATGTAATGTTGCCTGAATCAGAGATGCTATGTTAAATGTAATGTTGCCTGAATCAGAGATGCTATGTTAAATGTAATGTTGCCTGAATCAGAGATGCTATGTTAAATGTAATGTTGCCTGAATCAGAGATGCTATGTTAAATGTAATGTTGCCTGAATCAGAGATGCTATGTTAAATGTAATGTTGCCTGAATCAGAGATGCTATGTTAAATGTAATGTTGCCTGAATCAGAGATGCTATGTTAAATGTAATGTTGCCTGAATCAGAGATGCTATGTTAAATGTAATGTTGCCTGAATCAGAGATGCTATGTTAAATGTAATGTTACCTGAATCAGAGATGCTATGTTAAATGTAATGTTGCCTGAATCAGAGATGCTATGTAATGTTGCCTGAATCAGAGATGCTATGTTAAATGTAATGTTGCCTGAATCAGAGATGCTATGTTAAATGTAATGTTGCCTGAATCAGAGATGCTATGTTAAATGTAATGTTGCCTGAATCAGAGATGCTATGTTAAATGTAATGTTGCCTGAATCAGAGATGCTATGTTAAATGTAATGTTGCCTGAATCAGAGATGCTATGTTAAATGTAATGTTGCCTGAATCAGAGATGCTATGTTAAATGTAATGTTGCCTGAATCAGAGATGCTAATGTAATGTTGCCTGAATCAGAGATGCTATGTTAAATGTAATGTTGCCTGAATCAGAGATGCTATGTTAAATGTAATGTTGCCTGAATCAGAGATGCTATGTTAAATGTAATGTTGCCTGAATCAGAGATGCTATGTTAAATGTAATGTTGCCTGAATCAGAGATGCTATGTTAAATGTAATGTTACCTGAATCAGAGATGCTATGTTAAATGTAATGTTGCCTGAATCAGAGATGCTATGTTAAATGTAATGTTGCCTGAATCAGAGATGCTATGTTAAATGTAATGTTGCCTGAATCAGAGATGCTATGTTAAATGTAATGTTGCCTGAATCAGAGATGCTATGTTAAATGTAATGTTGCCTGAATCAGAGATGCTATGTTAAATGTAATGTTGCCTGAATCAGAGATGCTATGTTAAATGTAATGTTGCCTGAATCAGAGATGCTATGTTAAATGTAATGTTGCCTGAATCAGAGATGCTATGTTAAATGTAATGTTGCCTGAATCAGAGATGCTATGTTAAATGTAATGTTGCCTGAATCAGAGATGCTATGTTAAATGTAATGTTGCCTGAATCAGAGATGCTATGTTAAATGTAATGTTGCCTGAATCAGAGATGCTATGTTAAATGTAATGTTGCCTGAATCAGAGATGCTATGTTAAATGTAATGTTGCCTGAATCAGAGATGCTATGTTAAATGTAATGTTGCCTGAATCAGAGATGCTATGTTAAATGTAATGTTGCCTGAATCAGAGATGCTATGTAATGTTGCCTGAATCAGAGATGCTATGTTAAATGTAATGTTGCCTGAATCAGAGATGCTATGTTGTGAAATGTAATGTTGCCTGAATCAGAGATGCTATGTTAAATGTAATGTTGCCTGAATCAGAGATGCTATGTTAAATGTAATGTTGCCTGAATCAGAGATGCTAGTTATGTAATGTTGCCTGAATCAGAGATGCTATGTTAAATGTAATGTTGCCTGAATCAGAGATGCTATGTTAAATGTAATGTTGCCTGAATCAGAGATGCTATGTTAAATGTAATGTTGCCTGAATCAGAGATGCTATGTTAAATGTAATGTTGCCTGAATCAGAGATGCTATGTTTAAATGTAATGTTGCCTGAATCAGAGATGCTATGTTAAATGTAATGTTGCCTGAATCAGAGATGCTATGTTAAATGTAATGTTGCCTGAATCAGAGATGCTATGTTAAATGTAATGTTGCCTGAATCAGAGATGCTATGTTAAATGTAATGTTGCCTGAATCAGAGATGCTATGTTAAATGTAATGTTGCCTGAATCAGAGATGCTATGTTAAATGTAATGTTGCCTGAATCAGAGATGCTATGTTATGTAATGTTGCCTGAATCAGAGATGCTATGTTAAATGTAATGTTGCCTGAATCAGAGATGCTATGTTAAATGTAATGTTGCCTGAATCAGAGATGCTATGTTAAATGTAATGTTGCCTGAATCAGAGATGCTATGTTAAATGTAATGTTGCCTGAATCAGAGATGCTATGTTAAATGTAATGTTGCCTGAATCAGAGATGCTATGTTAAATGTAATGTTGCCTGAATCAGAGATGCTATGTAATGTTGCCTGAATCAGAGATGCTATGTTAAATGTAATGTTGCCTGAATCAGAGATGCTATGTAATGTTGCCTGAATCAGAGATGCTATGTTAAATGTAATGTTGCCTGAATCAGAGATGCTATGTTAAATGTAATGTTGCCTGAATCAGAGATGCTATGTTAAATGTAATGTTGCCTGAATCAGAGATGCTATGTTAAATGTAATGTTGCCTGAATCAGAGATGCTATGTTAAATGTAATGTTGCCTGAATCAGAGATGCTATGTTAAATGTAATGTTGCCTGAATCAGAGATGCGTTAAATGTAATGTTGCCTGAATCAGAGATGCTATGTTAAATGTAATGTTGCCTGAATCAGAGATGCTATGTTAAATGTAATGTTGCCTGAATCAGAGATGCTATGTTAAATGTAATGTTGCCTGAATCAGAGATGCTATGTTAAATGTAATGTTGCCTGAATCAGAGATGCTATGTTAAATGTAATGTTGCCTGAATCAGAGATGCTATGTTAAATGTAATGTTGCCTGAATCAGAGATGCTATGTTAAATGTAATGTTGCCTGAATCAGAGATGCTATGTTAAATGTAATGTTACCTGAATCAGAGATGCTATGTTAAATGTAATGTTGCCTGAATCAGAGATGCTATGTTAAATGTAATGTTGCCTGAATCAGAGATGCTATGTTAAATGTAATGTTGCCTGAATCAGAGATGCTATGTTAAATGTAATGTTGCCTGAATCAGAGATGCTATGTTAAATGTAATGTTGCCTGAATCAGAGATGCTATGTAATGTTGCCTGAATCAGAGATGCTATGTTAAATGTAATGTTGCCTGAATCAGAGATGCTATGTTAAATGTAATGTTGCCTGAATCAGAGATGCTATGTTAAATGTAATGTTGCCTGAATCAGAGATGCTATGTTAAATGTAATGTTGCCTGAATCAGAGATGCTATGTTAAATGTAATGTTGCCTGAATCAGAGATGCTATGTTAAATGTAATGTTGCCTGAATCAGAGATGCTATGTTAAATGTAATGTTGCCTGAATCAGAGATGCTATGTTAAATGTAATGTTGCCTGAATCAGAGATGCTATGTTAAATGTAATGTTGCCTGAATCAGAGATGCTATGTAATGTTGCCTGAATCAGAGATGCTAATGTAATGTTGCCTGAATCAGAGATGCTATGTTAAATGTAATGTTGCCTGAATCAGAGATGCTATGTTAAATGTAATGTTGCCTGAATCAGAGATGCTATGTATGTAATGTTGCCTGAATCAGAGATGCTATGTAATGTTGCCTGAATCAGAGATGCTATGTTAAATGTAATGTTGCCTGAATCAGAGATGCTATGTTAAATGTAATGTTGCCTGAATCAGAGATGCTTAAATGTAATGTTGCCTGAATCAGAGATGCTATGTTAAATGTAATGTTGCCTGAATCAGAGATGCTATGTTAAATGTAATGTTGCCTGAATCAGAGATGCTATGTTAAATGTAATGTTGCCTGAATCAGAGATGCTATGTTAAATGTAATGTTGCCTGAATCAGAGATGCTATGATTAACTGTAATGTTACCTGAATCAGAGATGCTATGTTAAATGTAATGTTACCTGAATCAGAGATGCTATGTTAAATGTAATGTTGCCTGAATCAGAGATGCTATGTTAAATGTAATGTTGCCTGAATCAGAGATGCTATGTTAAATGTAATGTTGCCTGAATCAGAGATGCTATGTTAAATGTAATGTTACCTGAATCAGAGATGCTATGTTAAATGTAATGTTGCCTGAATCAGAGATGCTATGTTAAATGTAATGTTGCCTGAATCAGAGATGCTATGTTAAATGTAATGTTGCCTGAATCAGAGATGCTATGTAATGTTGCCTGAATCAGAGATGATAATGTAATGTTGCCTGAATCAGAGATGCTATGTTAAATGTAATGTTGCCTGAATCAGAGATGCTATGTTAAATGTAATGTTGCCTGAATCAGAGATGCTATGTTAAATGTAATGTTACCTGAATCAGAGATGCTATGTAATGTTGCCTGAATCAGAGATGCTATGTTAAATGTAATGTTGCCTGAATCAGAGATGCTATGTTAAATGTAATGTTGCCTGAATCAGAGATGCTATGTTAAATGTAATGTTGCCTGAATCAGAGATGCTATGTTAAATGTAATGTTGCCTGAATCAGAGATGCTATGTTAAATGTAATGTTGCCTGAATCAGAGATGCTATGTTAAATGTAATGTTGCCTGAATCAGAGATGCTATGTTAAATGTAATGTTGCCTGAATCAGAGATGCTATGTTAAATGTAATGTTGCCTGAATCAGAGATGCTATGAATGTAATGTTGCCTGAATCAGAGATGCTATGTTAAATGTAATGTTGCCTGAATCAGAGATGCTATGTTAAATGTAATGTTGCCT
>NW_025534777.1:0-12500 GCF_020615455.1 Coregonus clupeaformis
GTTTAGACTAAAACAAAGGCTGCATGTACTGCCTATATTTTGAGGAAAAGTTAATGTCATTATTTGATTTTGATCGGGGCAGGAGCAACAAACTGCATTTAGTCCAATAACAATCCATTATATTATTAGGGTGATAAATAAAAAGGCAGTTGCTCCATGACAAAGAGCACGCTCTACTGGGACAAAAGCTTACAGCACCTGGGATAGTCCCAGGCGGTCTCCCATCCATATTGAACTTAGTAAGAAGAATCAACTCAATCTATTCAACTTGTTAGAAAATGCATTCATTTGCCCAAGTCAATCATAGACAATCGGAACAAAATGCAACAGTGATTCAGTATTTCCAATGAACTTTCTGAAACGGCACAGGAATCTTGCCCTTGTCTGTGTGCATGTGTGTGTGCGGTGACGCGCGTATGTCTACACTTTCTGTAGTCAGTTAGCGATGATGCTAATGATAACCTTCTTCTGGTAGGGAAGGAATGGCTTTCCCCAAAACCTTCGCAAGTAAATGTTAACTAAAGTAGCCTATGCCTGCCTGGCAGAATTATACCGTGATCATCATCACTCCAGTGGCCATTTGTTCTACAGCAACACTGCTTAACCAAACAAAGGTCTCTTCCTGGTCACGCTAGCATTTAGGGTAACTACACCCCAAAATCTAAATGTCTTACATTTTTCCCAGACCTCAAAATGGTAACACCTGATAGGGTTTAAACATTGTTGTGGACATAGAACATCTAATTGTGCTGTTTTTGCTATTAAAAGGTGTACTTTTGAGAGCGAAAAACCTGCCAAAACAGGGACAAACGGTCAACGGGAAATCTAAACGGAGAAAAGGGAACTTGGGAATTAACGGAATCAGGCAAAAACATTGAAGGGATTTTTATAGTGCCCTAATGGACTACAGACATTGACTGTCTCTAGACTAAAAACCAAGGCTGCATGTACTGCCTATATTTTGAGGGAAACGCACTGTCCATTATTTGATTTGATCAGGGCAGGGCAGGGCAGCACACAAACTGCATTTAGTCCAATAACAATCCATGATATTATTAGGGTGATAACTAAAAGGCAGTTGCTCCATGACACAAGAGCACGCTCTACTGGGACAAAAAGCTTACAGCACCTGGTATTCCCAGGCGGTCTCCCATCCAAGTACCAACCAGGCCCGACCCTGCTTGGCTTCCGAGATCGGACGAGATCGGGCGTTTTCAAGCTGGTATGGCCGTAAGCTAGGGAACAACTCTTGGTACACTATATAAAGTCAATGTGTCACTCACTCTGAAAGGGACACAGAAACGTATCCACTTTGTGACACAAACTGAAGAAGCTCAACCCTTGCTTACATTTCCAATATATAGATATATATTTGAGTCTTGTTGGGGGGGGGGGGCATATCCTATGTTGATTTATGACAAGTTCATTGACTAGGGCCCTATAAAATAGGCGTTGCGGACCGAATCACGGATTCCAGACATTAAACCGAAATTCAACAATATTCAAACATTTATTGAACTTAGTAAGAAATCAACTAAATCTATTCAACTTGTTAGAAAACGCATTCATTTGCCCAAGTCAATCATAAGACATGAACAAAATGCATCAGTGATTCGTATTTCCATGAACTTTCTGGCAAGCACAGGAATGCCCCGGTTGTGTGCATGTGTGCGAGCGCGTATGTCTACACTTTGTGTAGCCGTTAGCGATGATGCTAATGATAACCTTCTTCTGGTAGGGAAGGAATGGCTTTCCCAAAACCTTCGCAAGTAAATGTTAACTACAAAGTAGCCTATGCCTGCCTGGCAGAATTATACCGTGATCATTTGCATCACTCCAGTGGCCATTTGTTCTACAGCAACACCGCTTAACCAAACAAAGGTCTCTTCCTGGTGCACGCTTGCATTTAAGGGTAACTACACCCCCAAAATCTAAATGTCTTACATTTTTCCCAGACCTCACAAATGGTCACCTGATAGGGTTTAAACATTGTTGTGGACATAGAACATCCAATTGTGCTGTTTTGCTATTAAAAAGGTGTACTTTTGAGAGCGAAAACCTGCCAAAACAGGGACAAACGGTCAACGGGGAAATCTAAACGGAGAAAAGGGAACTTGGGAATTAACGGAATAAGGCAAAACATTGAAGGGATTTTATAGTGCCCTAATGGACTACAGACATTGACTGTCTCCTAGACTAAAAACAAAGGCTGCATGTACTGCCTATATTTTGAGGGAAACGCACTGTCCATTATTTGATTTGATCAGGGCAGGGCAGCACACACAAACTGCATTTAGTCCAATAACAATCCATGATATTATTAGGGTGATAAATAAAAAGGCAGTTGCTCCATGACACAAGAGCACGCTCTACTGGGACAAAAGCTTACAGCACCTGGTACTCCCAGGCAGTCTCCCATCCAAGTACTAACCAGGCCCGACGCTGCTTAGCTTCCGAGATCGGACGAGATCAGGCGTATTTTTTTTCCCCTTTTTATTATCAAAAAAATTCAATTTTTTACAATATTTACAGTACAATATTACAATGAACAATACAGCAGACACTATCCTAACATAGGCAGGTGAACAATTCACCCCCTATCAAATCAAAGAACCCAAAGAAATAAAAATACAGAAAAAACTCAGACATGACTAAGACATAACAAAATCCACCCACAAAATAAAATAGGCAGATAAAAGCCACCCCCTATCAAAAAAATAAACAAAGAAAATATTCAAAATAATTCTTTCAAAAAATAATCTAATATAGACATTAGACATACTCCATTTCAGAAGTTAACCCTAACTCCCCCTCCTCCCTCCTCCATAGACACTAAAGTACTCCCCTTTATAAACATACTTTCAAATTTCTCTAGTTTTGCATTATACATTAAATCCACCTGCTTTCTTAAACCTGCTTTAAAATTACCCAGACATTCACCTTTTCCCTTCAAAATGTTTCATATTCCTTCTACAGTAAATTGCATACCTCACAAAACTCAACACAATATTCAACAGGTACACATTCACACCCAAACATTTCCCCATTACTCCAAATAATATTAACCTATCCCATACAAAGCTTTCTAAAACTCTTTTCTCCAGTGCCTCCACAGTAAAATTTTTACTTCCTTAAAAAAACCTGTCAGACTTGGACATTCAACAAATAAATGCAACAAAGACTCTGGCTTCATCATACACACATCACATTCCCGCCTTACATCGCGGTTTATCTGATGTAAAATAATATTTGTGTATATACGATTATGCCGTATCATAAAATCCATGTTCTCACAATTTCGTTTATTCCCAAACAAAACCAAATTCTCCCACATCAAAGAAACATCCAAATCAATAAACATTTTTTCCACATCCTCTCAGCCGCAGGGCCTCACACACACAGACTTCAACATACACTTGTACAATCTTTTCTGTGTTACTTTTGATAAAACTTGTTTCCCCGATCCTTTACCCACATAGAGACTTGGCAGCACATACAAGTCCTCATATTCCCCCTCCCCATTTATCACTTTTATCCACTCACCCGGAATGCATAATTTAATTCTTTCATATATCTGCAATACTAATTTTCTCTCCACTGTATCATCAACCTCCCACACAGTATCCAGAATTGCCTGCCCCCTTAAAAACCCCGGTATAACCTCGTAAAGAAAATCTTTTACCAATATTAACCCAGCCTTCATGAACATTTTGTTGTACAGCACCTTCCCACCACTCTCTATTTTCGGATTCAAAAACACAGGCTGATTAAATATGTTGTCCTTATTTGTACATGTGTACTCAATCTTAGGAAGAAATTCCCCCATGCCAAGAACACCTCTTTATAGAACTCAGGCAAACCCTCCAACATATCCTTCTTCCATGCCATCAATAATCCACTTTCTTCACAACCCCCACTTCTGTACAAAAAATGTTTAAAAAACCTTTTCCATCCATAATCTACCTCCCCATATAAGTATTTTTGCACAGTTTTTATTCTCATTGCTTTTCTCTTCACATCCAAATCTACCAATTTCAACCCCCCATCCTTTAAATCCGAGATAAGAGTTGCCCTTGCAATCCTAGTCCCCTTCCCCTCCATAGGAAATCTGTAACCAAACCATTGAATTCTTTTAACACCCATTGTGGCATATCCAACGAACCTAGAACATAGATACATTTGGATGCCACCAAAGAATTAATCACCACCACCTTCCCCTCAAGAACAGTTTTCTTGCCTTCCAATAGGATAGAGTATGTTTTATTTTATTCAAAACCCCAGTCCATGTCTCATCTCTCGTCCCTTCTTTATCCACCCCCAAAACCACCCCTAAAGTCTTTATATAACCTTCAGCCTTTTTGAAAGGGAATCCACAGTCCACTTTTTTCATCTATCCCCACATACATTATTTCAGATTTTTCAACATTAAGTTTTGCCCCTGATGCCTTGCCATATACCTCAAAACACTCCATTACATTCTTCACACTTTCAACATCTATCACAGTACATGTAGTATCATCCGCATATTGCTGTATAACACTCTCCCCCATCCGGTATCCGTATACCTCGAATTAATTTGTTTGCTTTAATCATTACTGCAAGCGGCTCCACCGATAAACTATAAAGAGCAGCTGATAACGGACATCCCTGCCTAACAGATCTCTCCAGAGGAAAAGAATCTGTTAAAATCCCATTACATTTTACTCTACTCCTTGCATATCCATTCAGTAGTCTAATCCAACCTATCATTCTTTCACCAAACCCAAATTTCCCAAGTGTACGCAGTAAAAAGGAATGATCGACTCTATCAAAAGCCTTATTTAGATCCAAACTCATCACAAACACCCTTCCTCCCCCATATGCTTTATCACATCCCTTATTGTTCCCACTGTGTCAGAAATATCCCTCCCTGGTACACTATATCCTTGTGTCTCTGCTATTACTCCTCCCATAACTTTTTAACTCTATTAGCTAAGACCTTGGCTAAGATCTTATAATCACAATTTAAAAGTGTCAACGGTCGATAATTATCCAAATTTTCACGACTCCCTTTATTTTTATACAATATGGTTACAACTCCTGTAGCCAGCGAATCTGGCACCACTTGAGTCTTTTCAATATATTCATACAGTTTTCTTAAAATTGGAGCCAACAAATCTGCAAAAAGATTTATAAAATTCCGCAGTTAGGCCATCAGACCCCGGACTCCTATTGCAATTAGCTTCTAATATGGCTTCCTTAATGTTAGTTAGACTCATATCTGTCACGATTCAGACAGACGACCAGAGGACCACAATTGCAAGTCACACCAGAAAGTTTATTAAACTTAAGGGAAACGGGAAGTAGGGGAGTGAATGAAGGCTCCAGGGGTAACAGGGATCCCGTCCAATGCGCTGGGTCTGTGTCCCCCAGGGGCAGCGATACGTCCTATGAAGCCGGTGGTGGGTGGTCCAGAAGTCCTGGGGGAGACACAGACACAACAGGGCGGAATGAAACCAGGCAGCAGTACAGTTCAAGGGAATCCAAAATACGTAGTAGCAAGGCAGAAGGCTGGTCAGAGTTACCGGGATTGAAGAGTAGTCAGGAGTCGAAATGGCAGAAGCAGGTCTGGATCTCCTTAGGCAGAAGAGTATCAATAAACAGGCAGGTCCGGGGTCACAAAACCAGGGTGAGCCAGAAGCGCGAGCAAACAGGTTCGGGTGTGAGCTTTGCAGACGATCTGACACCGGAGAGCTGAAAGACAGGGCCTTAAATACTGGGGAGAGGTTAGTGGGTAATGCACGCGCAGCTGGCAGAGTAATTAGAGCCGAGCAGAGCAGGGACAGGTGGAGCTAGTTAGGCTGAGTAGAGAGAGGGAGGTGAGCAGAGTGGAAGATAGTGGAAACCAATTAAGGTGGTAACCCGGTGGAGTGAGAGGGCTCATGACAGAACCCCCCAGGGACGGCCCCAGAAGTCCCAAGAGCAACACCACGCCGGGCGGAGGAGGGGAGCCGGAGGAGGGCTAGAACTCCCCTCGAACGGTCCAGTGAACGTCCCTCATCCTCGGAGGAAGCCGGAGGGCCGTGGTCGGGGAGATGGGACAGGTCCCGAGACAGGATAAGGCACAGGACAGGAAGCCGAGCGGGCCGGACGGTTGGGACCCCCTCTGGGGCGGCCCCTACGGATTGCAGGTTGATCAGGATGCCGTTGGTGAAAGCGGTGATGAGAGTCCTATCCACAATCCGACTAGCTGGCACCCGGGTCCTTTCCTCAGGTCCATAGCCCTCCCAGTCAATGAGGTACTGGAGACCCCTACCCCTCCGTCTGGACCGAAGCAGGCGGCGGACGGTGTAAACCAGACCACCATCGACGAGCCGTGGAGGAGGAGGACCAGGCGCAGCAGGGACCAGCGGACTCTCATGGATGGGCTTAATCTTAGACACATGGAAAGTGGGGGTGCACCCTCAGGGAATTAGGCAGTTGGAGCCGGACAGCAGTTGGGCTAATCACTCTTATGATAGGGAATGGGCCAATGAACCGAGGTGCCAGCTTCTGCGACTCCACCCTGAGTGGCAGGTTCTTCGATGACAACCACACCCTTTGACCAACATGGTAGGTGGGAGCAGGAATTCTCCGACGGTTGGCCCCGGTAGTGTAGCTGGCAACGGACCTGAGGAGTGTGGCTCGGGCTTGTGACCAGGTGCGCGACATCGACGGGCAAAAGCAAGTAGATGGGCAAGTAACCTCCTCCTCCTGGCTGGCAAAAGAGGAGGCTGGTATCCATAAACACATTGGAAAGGGGACATACCGATGGCAGAGCAGGTCAGAGAATTGTGTGCGTACTCCACCCATGTCAATTGCTGCGACCAGGAGTGGGGGTTGCGTGAAGTCATGCATCGCAGTGCCTTCTCGAGCTCCTGATTAGCCCGCTCTGACTGCCCATTGGATTGGGGATGGAACCGGAAGTCAGACTGACTGTGGCTCCCAGCAGGTGACAGAACTCCTTCCAAAAAGCGGAGGAGAATTGTGGACCACGGTCAGAAACAACATCCCTTGGCAGTCCGTGGATCCGGAAGACGTGTTCCAGGACCACCTGGGCGGTCTCCTTGGCGGTTGGGAGCTTGGGGAGGGGAATGAAGTGTGCCATCTTGCTGAAACGGTCCAACGATGGTGAGAATGACGGTCATGCCACTTGAAGGGGGCAGCCCCGTGACAAAGTCAAGGGGCGATGTGAGACCAGGGACGTCTGGGCACAGGCAGGGGCTGCAGCAATCCGGCTGGGGAGCTGGCAGGACGACTTGTGTTGGTTGCAGATGGGGCAGGCTTGGACGAATTCCCGTACATCCTTCCTCAGAGAGGGCCACCAGAACCTCTGGGCGAGCAGGTTGTAGAGTGCGGGTGGAGCCAGGGGTGACAAGCTAGGCGGGAGTCGGTGTCCCCACTGAATGACCTGGGACCTCAGGTCTTCGGGGACAAAAGGCGGTCAGCTGGGCAAGTGCTGGGACCTGGCTGGTTACGGAGAGCCTCCAGCACCTGTTCCTCAACAGCCCAGGTCAGAGCTGCAACGATGCAGGGACTTGGCAGAATCGACACAGGGTCCTTGGAGGGGTGTCATCCTTCTGGAATGACGGGAGAGGGCGTCTGGCTTGGTGTTGGTGATCCAGGCCGGTATGACAGAGTGAAATTAAACCTGGTGAAGAACAGGGCCCAGAGGGACTTGCCTGGAGTTCAACCGTTTGGCCGTGCGGATGTACTCCAAGTTCTTATGATCGGTCCAAACGAGAAATGGAATGGTGGACCCCCTCCAGCCAGTGACGCCACTCCTCCAAGGCAAGCTTCACAGCCAGCAGCTCACGGTTCCCTATGTCGTAATTGCACTCAGAGGGGGACAACCGACGTGAGAAAAGGCACAGGGATGGAGCTTCCTATCCTCCGCAGCCCACTGAGAAATCACAGCACCAACTCCCACATCCGGGCGTCCACCTCCACAATGAATTGCCGGTCCACATCAGGCATCTGGAGGATGGGAGCGGAGGTGAACCTCACCTTGAGGGTACTGAAGGCTTTGTCGGCTGCTGGGGTCCAGGTGAAGGGTTGCTTGGTGCTGGTTAGAGCAGTGAGAGGGGCAGCAACGGTACTGTAGTTCTGGATAAACTTCCTATAGAAGTTAGCAAACCCCAGAAACTGTTGCAGCTTCTTTCTGTTCTCCGGAACTGGCCACGAAGTGACTGCTGATACTTTGGCAGGATCCATTTGGATACTTCCTTCTGCCACTATGTACCCCAGGAAGGCCACTGTCTTGACGTGAAACTCACATTTCTCTGCCTTGGCGTAGAGGGAATTCTCCAGAAGACGATGAAGGACTTGCTGGACATGGCGGGTGTGTTCAGACAGGTTTCTGGAGTAAATTAAGATGTCATCCAGGTAAACGAAGACAAACTTGTTTAACATGTCCCGCAGTACATCATTCACTAGAGCCTGGAACACAGCAGGAGCATTGGTGAGGCCAAAAGGCATAACCAGATACTCGTAGTGGCCTGTTGGTGTATTGAATGCGGTTTTCCATTCATCTCCCTCCCGGATCCGCACTAGGTGGTAAGCGTTTCTGAGATCCAACTTGGTAAAAACAGTGGCTCCCTGGAGCAACTCAAAAGCAGAGGTGAGCAGAGGCAGAGGGTAACGGTTTTTCACTGTGATGTCGTTGAGTCCCCTGTAGTCGATGCGGGGGAAGAGATCCGTCCTTCTTCCCCACAAAGAAGAAGCCAGCACCAGCAGGGAGATGAAGATGAACGGATTAATCCTGCGGACAGAGAGCCATTGATGTAGTCCTCCATGGACTTTCTTTCAGGAGCAGACAACGAATAAAGACGACCCCTTGGAGGAGCTGTTCCAGGGAGGAGGTCGATGGCACAGTCGTACGGTCGGTGAGGGGGCAGAGATGTGGCTCTTGCTTTGTTAAACACCTCTCTGAGACCATGGTAGCATTCTGGGACATTGGAGAGGTCCGGAGCGGAGTTAGTAGGTACTGGCCGAGGGTAGTGCGGCAGCAAGCAGGCAGGTTCGGTGGCAGTCCTCTCCCCACTCCCTGATCACCCCGGTCACCCAGTCGAGCTGAGGGTTGTGCCGAGCTGGAGCCATGGGTAACCCAGGATGAGGGGTTGGCCTGGAGAGGGGAGCAGGTGAAACTGGATAGTTTCTTGATGGTTTCCGGACAGACCCATCGAGACCGGGGCCGTGACATGAGTGACCGATCCGAGTAAGTGTCCGTCCAGTGCCCGGGCAGGAATAGGAGGTGTCAAACGGAGGTTCTCCAGTCCCAGTTGGCGTGCCAGCTTGACGTCCATTATGTTGGCTTCGGCGCCAGAATCCACCAGAGCAGCCAGGGTGTGAGTTGAGTCAGAGAGGCGGAGGTGAACTTGCAGCAGGGGTTTGCGGTCGGAGGACTGGATGGTCATTGAACTCGACCGGACTCCCCCTACCCCGGTGAGCTTCGGCCCTTTAAAGGGCAGGTTACCACACGATGTCCATCACCTCCACAATAGAGGCAGAGGTTTGAGGTGAGCGGCGCTGGCGCTCTGCAGGAGTGAGGGAGGCTCGCCCAATCTCCATAGGCTCAGACTGATAAGCTGACCTGGGTGAGTGGCAGTAGATGACAGGAGCCCAGTCGGATCTCTCCCGAATGCCGGTAGTAGGTGGACCTTGGCGCCCCCTCTCACGACGACGGGTCTGTATCCTTCTGTCGATCCTGACAGTCAGTGCGATGGCTTCATCAAGAGTGGAAGGCAGTTCATGGGGAGACCAACTCGTCCTTGATATAGTCAGCCAAACTATGGAAGAACGCGACCTACCAACGGCGGTGTGTTCCAAGAACTTCGTCTAGCCAGGGTTCGGAAGTCGATGGAATGGTCTGCGACTGTACGTCTGCCTTGTCGAATACTGAACAGTTCACGAGACGCCTCTGCGGTGGGTGAATCCAGGTCAAACACCTTCAGCATCTCCTCAGCAAACAGGTCGAAGGTTGCACATGCGGGGTTTGACGTTCGAACTCTGCTGTTCCCAGAGTCGAGCTCGGCCCGTCAGGGTGAGTGATGGCATACCCAACTTTAGCCCCTCCGTGGCGAAGGTCCTTGGCTGCAAGGGGAGAACTGAAGTCGGCAGCTAGTCAGGAATGGCCGGACCTGGGTTGAATCGCCGTTGAACCGCTCGGGGTTTCCAATCTTGGGTTCGAGACAGCGGCTGCAATGGCCCGGGGCAGGTAACTCGGGGCTGGGCTGGTGGGCAGACTGGCTGGGGGTAAGGTTGGTGAGTAGTTGAATGAGCATGGCGAGTTGTTGTTGCTGCTGCTGGAACTGCTGCTCATGCTCATCGGTTTCCATGTCGGGGAAAGTGTGCGCTGAGTCCATAATGGTCAGATCGTACTGTCACGATTCAGACAGAACGACCAGAGGACCACAATTGCGTCACACCAGAAAGTTTATTAAACTTAAAGGGAAACGGGAAGTAGGGAGTGAATGAAGGCTCCAGGGGGTAACAGGGATCCCGTCCAATGCGCTGGGTCTGTGTCCCCCCAGGGGCAGCGATGCGTCCTATGAAGCCGGTGGTGGGTGGTCCAGAAGTCCTGGGGGGAGACACAGACACAACAGGGCGGAATGAAACCAGGCAGCAGTACAGTTCAAGGGAATCCAAAATACGTAGTAGCAAGGCAGAAGGCTGGTCAGAGTTACCGGGATTGAAGAGTAGTCAGGAGTCGAAATGGCAGAAGCAGGTCTGGATCTCCTTAGGCAGAAGAGTATCCAATAAACAGGCAGGTCCGGGGTCACAAAACCAGGGTGAGCCAGAAGCGCGAGCAAACAGGTTCCGGGTGTGAGCTTTGCAGACGATCTGACACCGGAGAGCTGAAAGACAGGGCCTTAAATACTGGGAGAGGTTAGTGGGTAATGCAGCGCAGCTGGCAGAGTAATTAGAGCCGAGCAGAGCAGGGACAGGTGGAGCTAGTTAGGCTGAGTAGAGAGAGGGAGGTGAGCAGAGTGGAAGATAGTGGAAACCAATTAAGGTGGTAACCCGGTGGAGTGAGAGGGCTCATGACAATATCTTCATCACACATGTTTTTTCTCCTTCTGTTAACTTAGTATCCACATGTTCAAGCACCTTATCCATACAGGCTTCATTAACCTCTTCTTTTTAAATAAGCATTCATAATATCTCTCGACCGTATCCAGAATCCCCACCAAATCATTAACCTTTTCCCTTTATCATTAATTAACTCCGTAATATAAATCTTCTCTTGTCTTCTTTTTCTAAATTCAAGAAAAATGAAGTACATCTTTCCCCCTCTATCGCATATTGCACTCTACTCCTTACAATCGCCGCATTGCATTTCTTCTTCTCATATTCATCAAGTGCATCCTTAGCCAGTAAATAATCCTCCACCCCATGACCTTCATCCTTTTCTATACACTCAAGTTCATGTTTAACCTTCTTACGTAGTTCCCTTTCCTTCTTTTTCAAAAATAATTCCTCTTAACAGCATATTTTATAGTCAATTCCTTACATTTGGTTTTCAGCCCCTCCCACCACAACCCCATATTCACCTCCATTAACTGTTGTCTTTTGGCCTTCCCAATACATTCTGATATCATCTCAATATAATTTTCCTCCTCTAGCAAGCTATTATTTAAACACCACAGCCCACCAGATTTAGTATGTATCCTTACTCCACAAGAAAATACCACCGCCGCATGATCACTAAAAGCTGTAAAACATACTTAATTTCTTTCATAAAATTCCTTAAACCCTCATTTACTAAAACCAGATCTATTCGCGTCTGTTTCAACTCCCCTAAAACCACCTGCCTTCTAGAAATTCCTCTCTTGTTCGGATTCTCCTCCCTCCATATATCAATCAAACTGTTTTCAAACATAATCTTCCTTAAGACCCCCTAGATACGTCATTTCTAAAAATAGCTCCCCTTTTCATATCTAATCTATTCATTTTAACATTAAAATCCCCTACTAAAATACAGTTACCCTTGCACCATTTCCCTAATTCTAAAAATAAATTCTTTCGCTCTATCTCATTATTCGGTAGCATAAATATTTATAATCCTAAAAACCCTATTCATATATTCAAAATCCAAAATTAAAATCCTCCCATTATTATCATTATATATCTTCTTCACATTTTCTACTACATCCTTCCTTAATAAAATTGCGGACCCCACTTGAATTTCCCCCTGCCATTGTTAACATAAATAAAATCCCTCCATATTTGTTTTACTTCTAAAACACATGCATTATCCCAGTGCGTCTCTTGAATACATAAAATATCTGAATTCTTCATTTGTACTATTCTATTAAATTTTCCCATTGTTCTCAAACCATTTGCATTTATTGACATTATATTTACCATTCTAATAAATAATAGAATAATAAAATATAATTTCATTATCCTCTACCTGTTATCCAGTTTCTTTCCTCTTCCACCCTTTCTCTCCCCCTCTTCCCCCGCTTTCCTCTTCCTGT